>NC_057797.1:121955577-122173820 GCF_018294505.1 Triticum aestivum
ACCCCTTCTCTGTCTCGCAGGGCAAGGTCTCCGGCGCCTCTACGACATCGACGCCTCATCATCGATCCGCATCACCTCGTCAACCCCGGCCTCGCACGAGCTCGCCATCGTCTTCCTCTCATGAGCTGCACCGGTTCCCCCCCCCCTTATGTTAACTAAACATTGTCTTGGTCCTTTTCATTTTTGTCATGGCATTCTTGAGGTGCTAATGTGTCTGAGGGCATGAACCATGATCAGCTTGAGTTCAAATTTCATTAGATTAGATGGATTATCATGCCTTGTGTCCTGATAGTTGGATATTTGAGTAGTATTGTCAACAGTAATAACTTTTACATGTTTGCATTGCTTCCAAGAGTAACAGCAGGTGCTTAGGACACCTTTAGGAGATCTACTCATCTCTAATCATGCTACTCAAGGATAGGAACCGTAGGCTTCTCTATATATTTTTTCAGTGTCCTTTATTGGTGGTTCTATGATGTAGTCCAGATGAAACCAATTGCATGCATTGAGAAATAGAGTATTAAAACAAAACTTGACGTGGTTTTCCACTTAGCTCTCTGAATTGAGAAAAAACATAGCTTTTGCGGTCTCAGAGGCAAAACTTGCTACTCCATATACAACTAATACTACTACTAGACAAGATACTACTCCATATACTACTAATACTACTACTGTATTTCATTTTAAAGTTTAAAATGCTGGTACTGACATTTTCATTTCCAATGAGTGATGTTTTTCCTAGCAGTAGAGAACACATAGCAACTTCTCTGATTTTATAAAGTTGTTCTTATATGGGTGAAACTTCACTTGTTTTTAGGCTAGTGCAGGGTGTTGCTTCTTCTGTATGGGCCAACTATGTCACAAATAAATTGTTCCTTCTTCTGTATTTGTCAAGTAATGACTTGCAAAGATGATGATCATCTTGCTAGTTTGCTGGGTTTTGTCTCCGACCATTGTGTCGTGATGAATTTGCAGGTACCCCGCGAGGCCCTTGAGTTTGCCGGAATGTCGATTAACTTCCGTTCCGACAAATTTGGGTACTCCATATGTCCTATTTTCAGCAAAGTTCATGCCGAAATTTTCCGTGAATTTTAGCATGACTTTGCTAAAAATAGGACATATGGGGTACTTGTGACTAATGCATGGGTCGGGGTATCTTGGTACTTAGTTAAGTAGGATCAACTGCCCTGCCATTCTTGTTGCATTAAACCATAGGTGGCAATAGAGCCAAGTGATTAGGCCCAACTTAGAATTCTCCTTAGCATCGATAAACCCTAGATGATAAACCCAACATAGGTGGCAATAGAGCCAAGTGATTAGTGCCAAGTGATTAGGCCCAACCTAGGGTGCCTCGGCATCGATAAACCCTAAATGATGAAAACTTAACTTGGCTTCTATAGGGTGCCTCGGTGTCGATAAGAACCTAAATGATGTACGCTTAGGCTTTTAGGGTGTCTCGGCGTCGACAAACCCTAAATGATAAAAGCTTAGCTTTTAGGATGCCTCGGTGTTGACAAAACCTAAATGATGAGACCATGATCTTGTTCCTTGACAATAACCAACTTTTTGACCAAACTTTTTTCCTATTTAGAGCGAAACATGGCCCACAACAATGAGGCCGGCGGTTCGGGCGGCAAGCAATTCTGGGAGCTGTCATAGGAGTTGGAGGAAGAACCTCACCGCTATGAGGATGCCGCGGAAGACACCGATCCTGACTACACAACCCCTAGTGGCGTCGAGGATGACACCACTGATGATGGCGCCGCGGATGCCACCACTAATGATGGCAGCGCACGCACAGATGGCAGCCAACCGAAGAGGCAACGAAAGGACCGGCGCCCGAACGTGCTCGGCACCGTCAAGGAGGAATTTACTGAAGTGAACTGCGACGGGAATCCGACGGTGCCCAAACACGTAGTAAAGGGGTACTCGGTTCAGCTCGGGTGCATTCTCCGGAGCACCGTCTCGATCAACACCGAGAACCTAAGGCATAAGGACCGAGGGAATTTGCGCAGCCTCCTCTTCACGAAGCTGCACGAACAATACAAGTTCCCCGCTGAGTTTGCAAACACACGCCTCTCAGGGAATAAAGTGAACGGTGCCGCCCTCACGAGGATGAGCACGGCCCTATCTACTTGGAAAAGCACGGTGAAGGCAATGATTGAAAAAGGTGATAGTTATGAGAAGATCAAGGTGAAATATCCTTTGATGAGCGAAGATGACTACAAGGAGTTCAAGATCAAGTGCGAGAGCCCCGCAACCTCCGGATCAAGTCAGTGGGGGAAAGAAATGTGGCAGTTGAACTTAGGGGTCCACCAACTCGGTCCCGGCGGTTACAGAGTGGCGGAGCCTATATGGGACAAGGAGGACGCGGAGCGTGCCGAGCAAGGCCTACCGCCCCGCTTCGAGACATACCATGACAAGCCGACCAGGAACTTTCTCAGGGCCCGGTACAAGGAGGACCCGGTAACAAAGGAGCTTACCACGGATCCTAAGACCAAGGCGCTTGAGCTTGTTCTGGTAAGGAATACACCCCCGCGTAATTAGCTCCATATGGTTGCATTCTAATTAATCCCCAATATTTCAAAATGGTTCACGTTCCTTCCGCAGGACAAAGAAAGCAGTAGCGCGGGGTCGTCTCAGAGCTCCCCTTTCGACACCCCTTTGAATAGGGTGTTGAACGTAATGAAAAACAAGGATAAGCTCAGTAAGCCGACATCAACTGGTCGTGTGGCCGGCAAAGGCTTTTCCACAAAATGGTCGTCATACTATACCGCTGGTGGGCAAAAGGAGAAAAAGACCAGCTCGGAAAGCCAGTCGCGCGAGGTTGAAGCACTCAAGGCACAAGTGGCACGGATTCCGGAGCTTGTCCAAGAGCAAGTGGAACAACAACTGGGAACGAAGCTCAACGCCATGGTGCCTACGTTGATTCATGGGCTGACGACGTGGATTGTGGGCGGCCAACAGAGGCCTCCCCCGGTTCCCAGCTTCACGGCCAGCAACTCGAACAGCGCGCAGGCGGCTCCATTGGTGTCTCCGGCGGTGCCATTGGTGCCTCCGGCGGAGGCAGTATTCGTGTCTCCGGCGCCGGCACGGGCATTGGAGCTTAATGCACCTGGGTGTACACTGGCCGGCACCTCGCCAGCAAGCGGCCCCTCCGTCAGTTGCATGCCCGCCGTTGGCGGTGCCTCGACATTAGTCGAGCTCGACGGCATCACGGTAACTAAGCCTCTCGGCCGATGACTTCATCTCCTTGCCTTTGACTGGGCATCCCTGACGCCCTACATGTTTTTGCAGGGCGCCACCAACGTTCCTTGCACTCTCCTGCACTTCGTGGGCGGCGAGTTGGTTGATGTCGCCAAGGGCAGAATCGTTCAACTAGGCAACCCCGTGTTCCACGGTAATCTGATGCCACCCACAGTGTATAGGGTTGAAGTGGTTCGGGTGCTGCCAGGATGCGACGAGCTGTTACCTCCGATTAGACCCGCTGGGGCCGACGAAGAAGATGAGATGACCCTCAGCGCCTGCGTAAACTGGCCCCTGCTTTGGCCGAAGAGCCAGATTCGTTTGGGGCGGGGGACACCACCCCATAGACAAGACCACCAGTCGTGCCGGCGCCAAGCCATGGCAAGAACACCGCAACGCTACCGGACATGCCGGACATCCCTATGGCACAGGATCCGGACATGCATATGGCACAGGATCCGGATGATGACGACAACAATGACGGTACATTTACCAACGTCGATAAGTACTTTGCCGAACATGGGTACGGTGATGAGTTCTGCGAGCCTCCTTCTCAAGAACCCAACCAAGACGACCGCGATCTAGCTGGTACGGCGGAGAAACCCAGTTGCAATAGGCATCGTCTGGCATTCAGTTCTCAGGAGACGCCTCCAGCTGCCGCCTTCACCGAGCCTTAGATAGCTGAGGTGCCAAATATTATCAGCCCCAACACGCTCAAGAAGGCGGTCTGTGAGCAGAACTCGGTCCCATTACAGCAGATCAAGAAGAAGAGCCAGAAACGGAAGACTAAAAAGGGCGCCGGTGCGAGCCAGCCAGCACCGAGTACGATCCGTGCTCAGGACGGGCCACCTTCACCTAAGGATATCTCGAGGAGGGTGCATGTGGCGGGTAGGGCGATGCTACCGACAAATATGCTCAATGCTGCAACCGGTGCTATGCGGAGTCTGCACGACAGTGTTCTTTCTTTGGAGAAACGGCGTCTCAGAGAGAATGGTGTGGCATACCCGGTTTTCGTGGCCAAGGTGCCAGAGGGCAAGGGCTTTGTGGATGGCGACATCAGGGGTACGATCGTCCTGTGGTTTGATGACATCTTTGCTATGTTTAACCTTCATCCGCTGCACTACACCTTTGTTCGGCTGTTTTTGCTGAGTATGGAGATGCGGATCATTAGAGACAAGACCCCGGACATCGTGATAGTCGACCCCTTCTACATGCGTGCCAAGCTCTTGAGCAGCGCTGGGGACCGCCAAGTCACGAGTTCACGCCTCGAAGGCGTCATTCTGGCAAACTCAAATAAGGATAACTTCCTTGTGGCTTACTTTCCCGAGTAAGTCATCCCTTAACCGCCCCGTAACATATGATTTCTTAGATTTCAATCGTTCTTTTTTCTAACATTCCGTGTTCTGTGCAGTGACACACATTGCACACTCATCCTCTTAAGCCCGAAATATTCCATGGCCATGTATTTCGACCCGAACCATGACTCCAAGATAGACTACACAAATATCAAGAAAGTTCTTGATGATGTTCTCCCCGGCTACGCCAAATCTGGAGGCACCTTCACCAGGGCAGTTCGTAAGTACGGCAAGCACGTGTTCGCCCACAATACGACATTCTGCTGCGTCAAGCAGCCGCCTGTCGGTCAGAAGGATGCCTACTACGCCCTCCATCACATGTGGGCGATCGTAAGGGACCTTCATCACCTTCTGCTACCAGATAATCTCAAAGATTGGGCCGCGAGCTTGTCGGCAATCCAGGACGCGGACATCAGACAAGAATTCTTTCGCATCCAGTCGGAGTTTGTGGACATCATCCATCAAGATGTCCTTCATACCTTGGGGCAGTTCTTCCTCAGATATCAACCGTCCAACAGTGAGATAGACGGAATGCTACAAATGCAGGCTGACAACGCCCGCGATTTCATGACCATCATGACAGACGGCGGCTTCATCCACGCTGCTGTCCCATAAGTCGAGTCGAAAGTAGTGATGTGTAGTTCTGAAACATTGATTGGCTCATGTTGTAATTAAACTTTAATGAATTGTATGTCTCTTTGGTTTGGACAGTCGTTCAACTTAGATGTAATCGATGCTATTTATTAGTAGGACCATGAATCATGCTATTAATGTCTTGCTTTTCTCTTCTGATCCTTTTGTTGCATACTAATATATTGCTTATGTATGTATTGTCTGTTGTTTGGCTTGTGCATAGAGATGCTGTCGTATGTCGTGTACAAGGGTAAGGTTCCCGGAGTCTACGACGACTGGGAGGAGTGTCGGAGATAGGTTCACCATTTCAGCGGTAACAGTTACAAAGGGTACACCACTAGGGCGGAGGCGGAATCTAGATACGCCCGCTATCTAGCGGGAGAGAGGAGGGAGCGTTGGAGGAACCGGATGAAGACCAGTTTCATCGCGATGATGCTCATCGTGATGACCGCAGCTCTCTTCTATGTGATGGTAGTTTAGATGATCGATATCGACTTGTAATGTGAAGACAAACTCGATACTCGCGGTCTCGAGACTTGTAATGTTTTATCTTTGTTCGGTCTTTTGAATTCGGAGACTAATATGATGAATTGTATTCGGAGATTAATCTTCTATTGTATTCGATGAATCTGCTGTTGCTGTGTGCTGCTGTCTATATTCTGTCAAATAATATATTTTGTAACCTCTGCAAAAATCAGAAAAGTAAAAAAAATAAAACCTAATATTCATACTAATGGCGCATCACTACAGAGTGCGCCATTAGTATGCCAAAGTATACTAATGGCGCATCACCCAACAGTGCACCATTAGTATGCCAAAGCACATGGTTAAATATGGCCCCCTGGGAGGCATACTAATGGCGCATGGTGTTCTATACTAATGGCGCACCGGTGGTGCACCATTAGTAAGAAATACTAGTGGCGTGATACTAATGGCGCACCAGTAGTGTGCCATTAGTAGGCAAAGCTGGTGCGCCATTAGTAGCCCTTTTCCTAGTAGTGATAGTGCTAGAAAATAATGCAAAATGACTTAAGAGAGAAAATCGGGGTCAACCCTAGTGGATCTGGATATTGCATGGATTTCGAGGATGGCCGGGGTAACTCGCCGAAGATGAGGAGGAGGACGGCCGGCAGGGCTCGGGGACGGCCGGAGATGCTCGGGTGTGGCCGGATCCGGTCCGGCCCGACCGGATCTGGCCGACGGAGACGAGGGGCGCGGCGGAGGAGACCCCCGGTGCCGGGCGGAGGCGAGCTCCGGCGCGACGGACGCGGCGGTGCAGGAGGCGAAGCCGGGCGGCACAGCGAGCGGAGTCCGCGGGCGGCGGCGGGAGGCACGGTGGAGCGCTTGGGCTCGCGGGGCGCGGCGGCGGGCGCGGGCCCGGGATGGGCTCGGTGGGCCGTGGCCGCAGGGAGGAGAGAGAGGGAGGCGGCGCGCTGAGGTGGCGGCACCTGGTTGGCTCGGGCGGCGGAGGAGGCGACATGGCGCCCTGATTCGTCGGGGTGACGCGGCCGGTGGACACGTCTGGCGCGGGATGGACGTGTCCGGCGGCGTGAGGAGGGAGATGACTAGGGTTTGTATTGCGCGAAAAATTCGAAGGGAGTCACATATTTATAGGTAGAGGAAGCTAGGAGAGTCCAAATGAGGTGCGGTTTTCGGCCACGCGATAATGATTGAATGGCCGAGATGATGGAGGGGGTTTGGATGGGTTTTGGGCCACTTTGAAGGGGTGTTGGGCTGCAACACACATGAGGCCTTTACGGTTCCCCGGTTAACCGTTGGAGTATCAAACGAACTCCAAATGGCACGAAACTTGACAGGCAGTCTACCGGTGGTGTACCAAGGCTGCTTGGCAAATCTCGGTTGACTCCGAGAAAGTTTAACACCCGCACACTAAAAGAGGCAAAAGGGGACGCCGGAGGACGTAGGAGTGCCGGATCGCAAAATGGACAACAGGGAAAATGCTCGGATGCATGAGACGAACACGTATGCAAATGCGATGCACATGACGACATGATATGAGATGCATGACATGGACAAAATGCAAAACGAAGAAAAAACCCAACCACGAGGGAATATCATAACTTAGAGCCGAAAATGGCAAGAGTTGGAGTACAAATATGGTAGGTTACATCCGGGGCGTTACAACACTCCACCATTATGAAAGGATCTCGTCCCGAGATCTAGGACTGAAAAAACTTCGGATATTCGGAACAGAGGTGGTCCTCGCGTTCCCAGGTGGCCTCTCGGTCAGAATGATGTGACCACTTCACTTTCAGAAATTTGATAGACTTATTGCGAGTCTTGCGCTCAGTTTCTTCAAGAATAGCAACGGGATGCTCATGATAAGACAGGTCTTCTTGGAGATCAATCTCTTCGAAGTTGATGGTGCGGTCAAGAGTCTTGAAACACTTGCGAAGCTGTGACACGTGAAACACGTTGTGCACATTTGCAAAGTTGGATGGAAGCTCAAGTTGATAGGTGAGATCGCCTCTTTTGCCAATGATCTTGAAAGGACCCACGTATCTAGGGGCAAGCTTCCCTTTGATACCGAAGCGACGAGTACCTTTCATTGGAGAGACGTGGAGGTAGACATGGTCTCCTATCTTGAAAGCCAAATCATGATGCTTTCTATCATAGTAACTCTTCTGGCGCGATTGTGCGGCTTTGAGATTTTCACGAATGACTTTGCACATTTCTTCAGCCTCTGTGATCAAGTCATTGCCAAGAAGTTGGCATTCACCAGTCTCTGACCAATTAAGAGGAGTACGACACTTTCTGCCATAGAGAATCTCAAATGGGGCCTTGCCCGAACTCGCTTGGAAGTTGTTGTTGTAGGAGAACTCGGCATATGGAAGACAATCTTCCCATTTCATACCGAAGGAAATGACACAAGCCCTAAGCATATCTTCATGAATTTGATTTACTCGCTCGACTTGGCCACTAGTTTGAGGATGAAAGGTTGTCCAGAAGTGAATGTTGGTGCCCATGGCCTTCTGGAAGGAATCCTAGAACTTAGAAGTAAAGATGCTTCCACGATCTGAAGATATCAACTGTGGAATGCCATGCAAAGAGACAATCCTGGAGGTATATAGCTCTGCCAACTGAGCTGTTGTGATAGGTTCTTTGATAGGAAGAAAATGAGCCACTTTTGTAAGCTTGTCGATGACAACGAAGATAGCATCATTGCCATGCTTGGATTTGGGAAATCCAGTCATGAAGTCCATCTCAATATGGTCAAACTTCCATTCTGGAACAACAAGAGGTTGGAGGATACTAGCTGGCCGTTGGTGTTCTGCTTTCACTCTTATGCAGACATCACATTCATTCACGAACTGAGCAATCTCGCGCTTCATTCGAGTCCACCAATATGGCTGCTTGAGGTCATGGTACATCATTGTACTTCCAGGATGAATAGATAGAAGTGAATTGTGAGCCTCGTTCATAATGACTTTACGAAGGTCACCCTTAGGAACAACAATTCGATCCTCGAAGAATATAGTATCTTTGTCATCAATGCGATAGCACTTGTACTTGGGTTGGCTCTTGGCAATCCCATTCTTGACCTTCTTCACCATTGCATCAAGAAGTTGAGCCTCACGAATCTGATCTTCCAAAGTAGGAGAGACTTGGAGGTTGGCAAGAAATCCTTGAGGAACAACTTGGAGATTAAGTTTGCGGAAAGCTTCACAAAGATCTGGTTGGAAGGGCTTGAGAATCAAACTGTTGCAGTAAGCCTTCCTGCCCAAAGCGTCAGCAATGACATTGGCCTTGTGAAAATGCGTTATATCGACTAGAGGGGGGTGAATAGGCGATTTTTATGAAAGTCTTCAAAACATGGAGGTTTTGAATACAAATGATAGAAATGAACCTATTACCATGCAGCGGAAGGTAGACTACACTAGGTAGACCATAGTCAAGTATTCGATGAAGTGAAAGCACAATGACTAATAGCAGCTAGGTAGTAAAGATCAGGTACACAGTGAAGACAAATGGATAATGCAAATAGGCACTGACTTCACAAGACCCAACTGTAAATAAAGAGATGGGAAGGATAGAACCAGTGTGCGGGATGAAGACGAAGGTTTGGTAGACCAGTTCCAACTGCAGTGACAGTTGTACGTCTGGTTAGGGCGGATAGGTATTTAAACCTGAGGACACACAGTCCCGGACACCTAGTCCTGAACCGCAGCTCAGGACACTTAGTCCTCACCGTATTCCCCTTGAGCTAAGGTCACATAAACCTCGCCCAATCACTCTGCTAAGTCTTCAAGGTAGACTTCCAAACCTTCACAGACTTCGTTCACCGGCAATCCACAATGACTCTTGGATGCTCAGAACACGACGCCTAACCGGCTGGAGGATTCACAGTCCTCAAGTGTAATAAGTCTTCAGATCACACACACAGGAAGACTTAAGTGATGCCTAACACTCTTTGGCTCTGGGTGTTTAGGGCTTTATCCTCGCAAGGAATTCTCTCTCAAAGGCTTCAAGGTGGGTTGCTCTCAAATGACAAAAGCCGTGCTTTAACTCTGAGCAGCCAACCGTTTATGGTTGTAGGGGGTGGGCTATTTATAGCCACTAGGCAACCCGACCTGATTTGTCCGAAATGACCCTGGGTCACTAAGGAACTGACACGAGTTCCAACGGTCAGATTTCAAACACACACGGCAACTTTACTTGGGCTACAAGCAAAGCTGACTTATCCAACTCTGGACAAGATTTGCTCTCATTGTCTTCACTCGAAGATATAGGATTTTGGTTAAGCATCACTTCGGTCATTCTGACTGGTTCTCTTGGACCCCACTTAACAGTACGGTGGTTCCTATGACTCAACAAATAAAAACACAGAACGACGAAACTGCTAAGTCTTCGCGCTCCATAGTCTTCATGCGATGTCTTCTCTTGTCATAGTCTTCAATGTGAATGTCTTCACATACCACCTTTGACTTCAATGTCTTCATACATTTTTAGGGGTCATCTCTGGTAGGAAAACTGAATCAATGAGGGACTTCTACATGTGTTATCCTGCAATTCTCACAAACACATTAGTCCCTCAACTAGGTTTGTCATCAATACTCCAAAACCAACTAGGGGTGGCACTAGATGCACTTACAATCTCCCGCTTTTTGGTGATTGATGACAAACTAGTTGAAGTTTTCAACGGGGAATATAATATGTGAAATGTAAAGGATAGGGAATTGTCTTCATAAGTTGCAAGGGCTCCCCCTGAACATGTGCATATAAGTAATTTGCTCTTGGAATGCAAATGCACATGG
Organism: Triticum aestivum; assembly: GCF_018294505.1. Taxonomy (NCBI): domain Eukaryota; kingdom Viridiplantae; phylum Streptophyta; class Magnoliopsida; order Poales; family Poaceae; genus Triticum; species Triticum aestivum. The sequence continues at coordinate 121,966,088 of NC_057797.1, forward strand.
CAGGTTGTACTTGTGGAGATCCTCTTCAACTTATGATGACAATTCATCATGCATGAAAAGTATGTGAAGATAATGACATGCATAATGAAAAATGGACGTCTACAAAATGATCTAAGTGCGGAATTTATCGTCGCACATGCGGAATTTATCATCGCATCACAAAATAGCAAATAAGTAGCAGACGACCATCGAGTTTAAGTGTTACAACTCAAAGAACCAAATGTATCAAAATGAGAGTTGTAAACACTAGGCAAAACATAAAGCAACCGCCCATATGGACCCGCTTGAAGACTATCGAACTCATATGCTTCTCCCCTTTTTGTCAGTAAGGACCAAAAAGGTTTGAAGACATAGAGCGTCTACTCGTTCCCATGAGGAGTAGGTGAAGCAGCAAGGTCGTCGGTGTTGTTCGGCGGTGCAGACGAACTCAGGGCAGTGTCGATGCATGCACAAGTAGGGAGCGGTGAAGTGGCATCGTCTTCGTCCTCGATCACTCTGGCATTCACAGTTGCCGCGGATGAAGAGAACTCAGAGTCTTCAAGAGACGGAGTTCGTCGCAGTACAGTCCTTCTTGGAGGTGTGGAGTCAAACTTGAAACGTTCAGAGAAGCCATCCTCTTGAAGATCATCTTCAGAACACATAAGCGTCAGCCCTTTCCATGTACGCCGACAGGTTTCATGGGCAACAAAGGCATTCTTGGTGGCAAGATTGCGAATGCGGTTGACATCCACCAAGAGGCTTTGCATTTGGCGCTTCAGCCAGTCATGATGCCTATCTTGTTTCTGATGAAGGGCAACGAGAAGCTCTCAATCATTGAGAACACGAGATCGCTTCTTGGGCCATTGGGCAATAGTGCTTTCAGTGGCTTCAGTGAGGGCACGATGAGGTGCACGTGTAGTACCAACCAGAGGATAAACACGAGTGGCTGCTTCAACTCCTTCAATGTTTTGAGATAAGCTTTGATGCTCAGCATTCTGAAGACTAAGAGGCTCCTTGGCAGGCTCTGGATAGATGGCTTCAATGGACATATCAACGTCAGGCAGAAAGATCCGATGATTGCGAGTAGAGGGTTGATATGAGCCAGCTGAGTGTAGTTTGATCAGCCGCATTATCCATGGAGCGTAAAACTTCAAGCCAAAAAGATCAGATCCTGATGCAGCAAGTTGGCGGATGAAGAAGTCTTGTGCATTGAAGCATTTGCCATGAAGAATATAAAAGACTAAAGTCTTCATTGCACCTTCCAGCTTTGCATGTGGAGAATGTCCTTTGATGGGCCAGAGAGTTCGCCTGATAATGTGATAGATAGTGCGTGGCAGATACTCAAGGTATTCAACAAAGAACTCCTTAGGATATGCAGCATCTGGAGGCAAAGGCTTCATCATGCTAAGCATCTGACTCATGTTCGGTTCAGGCTTCAGAAAGATGCTCTCCATAGCTGCACTGTGAAGCTGACAACCAGGTTCATAAAGATCTCCAGGAGTGGGCAGACCAGTGAGCTCAATGATATCAAAGGCTTTGGCTTCGTGATGAATATTGCCGGTCATCCACTCAAGGACCCAAGTCTTCGGATCTCTGTTGTAGCCACGAATGTGAAGAGTGGCATAGAATTGGAGCAGCAACTCTTCATTCCAGTGCTCTTGGTCGGTGACGAAAGGCAACAGTCCAGACTCTTTGAAGCAATCCAGAGCTTCTTCCAAGCAAGGCAGACCAGTTATGGCTTCAGTGTCAAGACGCATATGAGGGAAAATGTGACCTTGATTGTACAGTATGCATGAGTAATAACTTCGCTGCGGATAGCTCCAGAACCGATCAGAAGATATTCTGTCCCTTGAGTAGGGGTTCTTGGTGCTATTGAAGAAGGTGTTGTCTGCTTTGAAGCCATTGACATTAAAGGATCCGGGTGCTGATGCAGGACCTGGAAACCTGGGCAATCTTGGCATTGGCTTCTGTACCTGAGGCCTGTGCTCAACGTTATAGTCAAACTGAGGACCAGCAGCAGGCGCAGGAACAGGAGCAGTAGCATCATTGGCTTCACTGACTTCTGGCACATTGGTTGGTGCAGGCTCCACATTTGCTTCAGCCATGACAACGTCATTGGCTTCATTTGTGTTGGTGGTGGCAGCCTCAAGATTTTCAACCTCCACTTGATGAGCTGGAGGGTCGGGTACAAACACGTTCTCCTCGAGAACAGCTTCTTTAGTAATGGGGGAGTAGGGACACGTTCTTCTTCTTGTGTGTCGTCGGCTGATGCAGCCAGAATGTCTTCAGCAGCTTTAGCCTCAGACTCGGAGACATTCACAGTAGGAGTGGCATCTGGAAACACTTGATGTGCAATAGATTGGTGGGGCACTTCTCCTTCTGGAACGCTCGAAAGAGGGACTTGAGACCTTGGTCCTTTGCAAAGCCTGCGTAACGCTGGCGACGCCTCTGGAGACGGAGTTGGCTAGGCCTCAAAGTCATCTTCTTATTCTTGCCGGGGTGGTGTGACTTGTTGTTGTGGGTGATCAACCCATGATGCATCCTGAGCAATTGGCGTCAGAGGATGACCAATGCTGATGAGTTCGCTGTGCGTAAGCACATGCGATGATACCTGTTGGTGCTCGATCTGAGGAAGAACTACATCATCTTCAACATTGTCATGGTGACCAATGTCTTCAGCAGCGGTGAGATCAGTTGCTGGAATGTCTTCAGCTTCATGAGCCTCTGTGGAAGTAGGCTCATGGACAGTGAGTTGGCATTCTTGATGTTCAGCGGCAGGCCGAACCATGGAGATAGGTTCAACAACTAAGGGATCTGTGGGAGCAGCCTGATCCTTCTTGGTCTTGCGCTTCTTCTTGGAGGGAGCAGCAGCAGAGGCTTCAGGATGTTTCCTCTTTCTCGCTTCAGCCTCAGCAGTCCTCGTCTTCTTCAGTTCTGAAGCGGTTGACCTGACCTTTGGCTTCGAGCCAGTCATGCTGGCTGGGAAGACAATGGGATGTGCTTCCTGCCTTGGTGCTTCGGGTTCGGCCACAGCTGGCTTCTTCTTCTTCTTTGCAGCCATCCTGGGATCGATGCCAGGACGACCAAGGGCCTTGCGCTTCTCAGCCTCATTGTAGGCTTGCACACACTTGTCAGCCAGGCTCTTCATGCGCTCACGAGAGCCTTGAGCTTCTTCACGCTTCTTGAGAAAAGCTTCTTTGAGCTCGTGCAGCATGATCTTGAAATTTTTGACCTCTTGCACGCTGAGCTTGGTCATGTGCTTCTTGAACTGTGCTTTCTCAAAGTCAATCTTTTGCTTCAGTTCGACGATGCGCTGAGCTAGAGCTAGCTCTGAAGCAATGGCGCCATGGAAGGCGACACTGAGGCCAATTGGAAGTTGCAGATCTTCAAAGCTGAGGTTGGCGTGTCAAACCACTCATCAATGAAGTTGTGGATGATTGCCACGTCAAAGAGAGGCAAATCATTGAAGATTTCTGCTTCTTCTTTGCTCTTGATCAGTTGCTCAAGAGCGTCATCTGCAAGATCGTCATCACTGGACAGATCAATAGCGTCGTTGCGCAGAATAGCAGCAGCAGTCAGTTCTTGGCTGGTGTGTTGCAAAGGCATCTTTACTCTCGAGGGCTTGGAGATGCGTGACAAATCTTCAGACTGCACACTGTCTTCAGGAGGTGCAGTAGCCAGTGGCTTCGCCCGTGAGATTTTTGGTGCTGAGGCAGGCTTTGAAGCTTTAGGCTACTTTAGTTTCTTGGGCTTCGGCGGTGCAGGCGCTTCATCAGATTCAGCGTCATCTGCAGGCTCATCCACGGCTGTCCCTTGAACCATGATATGAGTGATGAGACCTTCCAGGTTGTAGAAGGGCCCAACAAGATTGGGTTCAGCTTCGCGGGTGCCATTGGCACGGGGAGCAGAGGGACCAGGATTGAAGTCTAGTCCCAATGACTTCTTGTTCTGCTTCGCCGAATTCTGGGCAAACTGGAAGTTGCACTTGAACAGATTGTCGTCATGACACCATAGCAATGACGATGGGTCAGCATCCGCAGGCTGTGGTCCACGGACCATGCAGGGATAGAAGCCTTGTTCAATGGCTTCATCTCTGGACCTGGGTTGAAGATTTCTGTATAGTATGTCTCCCCATGGTCGCTTGATGGCATTCTTCTCAGCATATTCTTTGGTCACAAATCTGTACTTAAACCACTGTTCTGCCCAATATCATCGAATCCATTGGATTCGTGTCTTGTGCTAATTGTAATCCTCTTCTGGATCTGTCTTGTACAGCTCTGAGGGGTCATCGGGCAGATCTCTTGATGTTTCACCTCGACGCTTTCTGCCACCCTTCCTTACTGATTTCTCTGCAGCCATGAACTTTAAACTGAATGGCTTCAACACGTTCAAAGGCTTCAAAGGCTTTCGCTTGCTGGACAAACAGGAACTGACTTCGGGAGAATTTATATGGTGTTGTAAGAATTCTGCAAATGAATGCAGACTATGAGAACCAAGGGATTCTCCCATGGACATGTACCTGTGACAGCATTAAGGTGTGAGGGAAGGGGAAAAGGTCATATGCATTCTCAGAAGATTTTGAAGATAAATCAGTTTAGAAGACATTGACCTCATCGTGCGAAGACATTCACTCATAGATAAGGAGTTGGTTCCAGATTTGTACGAATCCATGGATCAGTACAAGTGAGGAATCTAACTACTTTGTGAAGCATAAGTGAACATACTAGGCATATTATGAGATGCAGTATGAAGTAGATCCAACTTGTGTGAACAGAAACTGCTTGTGGTAGAAAGTGATGAATCTATAGGATCAAAGGGGCCGTAAAAAAGGAAGTTTTATTTACCACACGAAGTACTGCTAGATGGAGTGGAAGAGGAGGCCAAGCAGTTCGATCGTCTGTGCCCTAACTTGGCGACGGAGGACACCTATGACGATGGCAGAGAAGACGATGTCCGCGGCCGGCGTGAAGATGGCGTCGGAGAGGTTGCGGCAACTAAGAGCTTCGTCGCCGGCATTGTCGAGGGCTAGCGGTGGCGCTAGGGTTTGTGCGAGAATGGAAGAAAGGATAATGACTGTGGTGAGGCGTGTATTTATAGGGATAGGGACGGCACAACGTTATTACACAGGTGCCCCTGGCAATTCACATCTGAAGGACACGTGGCCATCATGCAACATATCGGAGGTTGTTCCACGTTCCCACGCACGCCTGGATTGTCGGGTGGTCGTTCCCACTTCTCCGGGTTTCAGGTGAAGGAATTAGCATTGAAAGCGAACGTAATGTTTGTCTCTGTATCTTCTGCTGACAACGCAGAGAAGACATTCGACAGTTTCAAGAGAATGCATATGATTTGGAGAGATAGAGTTTGAGATAGGAAGCATAGAGAGGTTAGGGTCCGATCACATTCACTTAGTTTAAAATATTCAACAAGAAGACATAGCTATAAATGAATGTTGTAGAGGACAGAACACTAGTATATATATATATAATCAACATAGTGAAGATAAGCATGAAGATAGGTTGAGATTCTATTGAAGCCAAACCAAATGTGAAGACATAGCAAATGTAATGCATGGGTGAAACACTTCAAATAGAAGAATTTGGTGGTGGCGTTACCCACCGTATAGGAAGTATTAGACCCAGACACGGCGCACAATTATCGTGGCACTCCGAAGTCAAATTCCACATTAATGTATTCACACTTAGAATGTATGTCTTCATTGATTGAAGATATACTTTACTTCATGTGTTGCACATCTAAGTCATCAATATGCATAAGTGTTAGGATGTGTGCCTGATCACAGGACATTTGAGGATTCCAAGATATTTAGCTCACACCGTAACGTGCAAAATCTCTTCTCATCCAGGGCTTGGCGAAGATATCTGCCAATTGCTCTTCAGTGTTGACGTGTATGATATCAATATCTTCCTTCACAACATGATCTCTAAGAAAGTGATGACGAATTTCAATGTGCTTTGTCTTCGAGTGCTGAACTGGGTTGTTGGCGATCTTGATGGCGCTTTCGTTGTCGCAGTAGAGTGGCACTTGCTTCAGATGAATGCCATAGTCTTTGAGTGTTTGCTTCATCCACAGAAGCTGAGCGCAGCAAGATCCAGCATCAATGTATTCAGATTCAGCAGTGGAGAGAGATACACAGTTCTGCTTCTTTGAAGACCAACATACAAGTGATCGTCCCAGATAATGACATGTGCCTGATGTAGACTTGCGATCCACCTTGTCACCAGCATAATCAGCATCCGAGAATCCAACCAGATCAAACTCTGATCCCTTTGGATACCATAATCCTAGTGTTGGGGTGTAAGCCAAATATCGAAGAATTCGCTTCACAGCTAAGTGATGCGATTCCTTTGGTGCCGCTTGGAATCGAGCACACATGCAAACACTAAGCATAATATCTGGCCTAGATGCACATAGATAAAGTAAAGAACCAATCATGGAGCGGTATACCTTTTGATCGAACTCTTTTACCATTGTCGTCGGGACCCAGATGATGTTTGGCTGGCATTGGCGTCGTGAAGCCTTTGCAGTCTTGCATACCAAATTTCTTCAGGCAATCTTTGAGGTACTTCTCTTGAGATATGAAGATGCCGTTGCGTTGCTGACGTATTTAAAGACCAAGCAAGAACTTTAGCTCGCCCATCATGGACATCATATTGCTCTTGCATCATATATCCAAACTCTTCACTGTATTTCTGATTGGTGCAGCCGAAGATAATGTCATCCACATATATTTGGCACACAAACAGTTCACCATCATATGTCTTCGTGAAGAGAGTGGGGTCGAGGGAACCAGATTTGAATCCTTTGCTCTTCAGGAAGTCTTTGAGTGTGTCATACCAAGCCCGAGGGGCTTGTTTGAGGCCATACAGTGCCTTGTTGAGCTTGTACACCATGTCAGGATGTTTTGGATCTTCAAAGCCAAGCGGTTGTGCAACATACACTTCTTCTTCAATCTTGCCACTAAGAAAAGCGCTCTTCACATCCATTTGGTATAGAAGTATGTTATGATGATTTGCATAGGCCAGCAGTATGCGTATGGCTTCAAGTCTAGCCACATGAGCAAATGTTTCATCGAAGTCAATCCCTTCAACTTGAGTGTACCCTTGAGCAACGAGACGAGCTTTGTTTCTAACAACTTGACCATGCTCATCTTGCTTGTTGCGATATATTCATTTGGTGCCTATTATATTGTGCTTGCGAGGATCAGGACGCTTAACCAGTTCCCATACATTATTCAGCTCAAACTGTTGAAGCTCTTCTTGCATAGCTTGAATCCATTCAGTTTCCATGAAGGCTTCTTCAACTTTCTTGGGTTCAGATATTGAGACGAATGCGAAGTGCCCACAGAAATTTGCTAGCTGTGTTGCCCTTGAACGAGTGAGTGGACCTAGTGCATTGATGCTATCAATTATTCTCTCAATCTGTACTTCATTTGCAACACGAGGATGTACAAGACGAAGATTTTGCTCTTGCTGATCATTGTCATCGTTAGAGGGATTGTCTTCAGGCTGAGCATTGTCTTCAGGTTGATTAGGTGCGGAGATGATAAGTTCCTCTTCAGGATGAGCTTCAGATGGTATGATTTCTCCAATTCCCATAAGTTTGATTGATTCACTGGATGGAACTTCATCTAGCACATTTGGCAGGTGCTCTCTTTGTGAGCCGTTCGTCTCATCGAACCGCACATCCACTGTTTCAACCACTTTATAGTGAAAAAGGTTGAAGACTCTATAGGAGTGCGAATCCTTTCCATATCCAAGCATAAAACCATCATGTGCTTTTGGTGCAAATTTTGAAGTGTGATGTGGATCCTTGATCCAGCACCTGGTGCCAAATACTCTGAAGTAACTGACATTTGGCTTCTTGCTAGTAAGGAGCTCATAGGATGTCTTGTTCAGAAGCTTGTGAAGATAAACACGGTTGATGATATGGCATGCACTATCAATGGCTTCCGGCCAGAATTTTCTTGGAGTCTTGTATTCATCAAGCATCGTCCGGGCCATCTCAATAAGTGTTCTGTTCTTGCGTTCGACGACGCCATTCTGCTGTGGCGTGTACGGAGCTGAGAATTCATGTGTGATGCCTAAGGTATCAAGATATGTATCTAGGCCAGTGTTCTTGAATTCAGTGCTATTGTCACTTCTGATGTGCTTTATCTTGGCGCCATAGTTGTTCATTGCTCGAGTGGCGAAGCGTCTAAAGACATCCTGCACTTCAGTCTTGTAGAGGATTATATGCACCCAAGTATATCTTGAATAATCATCAACAATGACAAAGCCATAGAGACAAGCAGTAGTAGTAAGAGTTGAGTAATGAGTGGGACCGAAAAGATCCATGTGTAGCAGTTCGAAGGGTTGAGTCGTTGTCATGATTGTCTTTGAGGGATGCTTGGCCCTCGTCATCTTTCCTGCTTCACAGGCACCGCATAAGTGATCCTTCTTGAACTTGACGCCCTCGATGCCTATGACATGCTTCTTCCTTGCAAGGGTGTGGAGGTTCCTCATGCTAGCATGCCCTAGCCTCCGATGCCAGAGCCAGCATTCAGAAGCTTTTGCTAGAAGACATACTGCAAGTTGTGGTCCTGTTGAGAAATCTACCACATACAAATCATCTTTCTAATACCCTTCAAACACTAGAGACTTGCCAGATTCCATTAGTACAAGGCAACGATATTTTCCAAACATCACAATCATGTTTAAATCACAAAGCATTAAGACAGACATTAAGTTGAAACCAAGGGATTCAACAAGTATGATTTTATCCATGTGTTGATCCTTTGAGATTGCAACTCTACCTAGACCCAATACCTTACTTTTGCTAGTGTCAGCAAATGTGATGTGACTTCTGTCAGATGGACGTAAGGTTGAGTCCATGAGAAGACTTCGCTTGCCAGTCATGTGATTAGTACACCCACTATCAATAATCCATTCTGAAGCTGCTGGTGTCGTACCCTATAGTGCAGTTAGGGGGATAGGCTTCACGAAGAGAATTGTGAAGCAAAACATTTGACGAACCAGTAGATTATTAAAGCTTAGGTCGAGATTAGGACTGATAGGGCAAGTAGCAAGCGACTCAGGAACAAAGTACATAATAAGACCATTTGGGCATTTGATCTTGCACCCTACAAGATGTTTAAGGTCCCCAGCAATAGCTTCAGACAATTTTGGTTTTTGGCTGGAGACCTTTCCCTGCAAAAGAGAGTTAAGCTTTATTAGCCACCCACGTCTTCAAGGGTGGCTTCGAAGCAATGAGTCTAAGTGCAGCATCTGAGAACTTTGGCTTTGGAGCCCTAGCAAAAAGTCTTGCAGGTGGACAATAGTACTCATAAGAATAAGCAGAATAGTTCGTGGTCTTATGAACATGGCGGTTTGATGAAACACGCTCATATTCACAGGCCTGAGTATGGTTTCCCTGCAAAACATTTGCGTTAGTGCGACTCAGGTGAGTCCTCTATCTGTATGAAGCCTTTGGACCGTATGAAGCATGTGGTCTGGGGTTTGTCTTCTTCACCTGTGGTGTCATGATGACATTCACAGGAAGATTCTCCAAACACCTTTTCGACACCCAGATCTTCTTCATAGGCGGTCCATTCCTGCAGTTAGTACCAATATACCTGGCAAACACTTCACCATTCTGATTCTTAAACAGTGTATAGTTTGCATCAAAGGATTCATCAATAACAATGGGATTAGCACAAGTGAAGCCAGATAGGGTGGATGGATCCGCTGAAGATTCCTTTGCAGCAACCCATGTGGTTTTGGGGTACTGCTCAGCTTTCCAGTAAGAGCCATCAGCATTCATTTTCCTTTCGAACCTAACACCCTCTTTCCTAGGGTTTCGGTTCAGGATCTGCCTTTTGAGGACATCATATAGTGTCTGATGCCCTTTGAGACTTTTGTACATCCCTGTTTCAAGCAATGTCTTCAACCTAGCATTCTCATCAACAATAGCAGTGGTATCCTCGGCAGAGGGGTTAGTTACCACATCAACAGTTGAAGATATTGCAACAGTAGCAGCAGTAGAACATTCAGCAATAGAAGTAGCGTTATCACGCTCAAGGCACTTAAGACATGATGGTTCAAATCCTTCCTGAGCGGGACTGATCTGTTCAGCGCGAAGTGACTCATTTTCCTTTTGAAGATCTTCATGAGCCGCTCTCAATTTCTCGAGTTCTTGCTTCCTTTGAAGATAATCATAGGAAAGCTTTTCATGAGTTGTTGAGAGGGTTTCATGACAACTTTCAAGTTCCTCATACTTAACATGAAGATTTTTTATGTCTTCAGTTAAGGACTGAGATCGAGTCATTTCAGCGTCCAACAGGTCATCGCTTTTGTCTAACAGTTTTTGAATATGTTCCATAGCTTTCTGTTGTTTAGTGGCAAGGGAAGCAAGTTTTGCATAGCTAGGTACAAATTCATCACCAGATTCATCATCATTGGATTCAGATAGATAGCATTCAATTACCTTAGCATCTTTTTCCATAAGGCATGATGCAGAAGATGATGATTCTGGTTCGAATGTCATCGCTTTGAGAGACTCCTTAAAGTCCTCAAACCAAGGATCATGACGAGTTCGATGACCTTCATAGACCTCAGAGAGACGGTCCCAGATAAGCTTCGCATGATCGAGATGCATGATATTCCTAAACTGATTTTGAGACAGACAGGAGCAGATGACGTCCTTCGCCGTGAGGTTGAGAAGAGTGTACTTGTGAATGGCATCAGCTTCTGCCATCTTGCACAGATCGGTCAGACCAATCTCAGTGACAGTCCACAGCTCGCTGTTTGTCGCCATGAGGCGTTTCTCCATCATGGCCTTCCACTTGGGATACTCGTGACCGTCAAAGATGGGGCATGACATAGTCTTCATTCCTGTGGTCGACATAACTAAAACTCTAGGTGGTTAAACCAAAATCACATAGAACAAGGGAGTACCTTGCTCTGATACCAATTGAAAATGTGTTATATCGACTAGAGGGGGGGTGAATAGGAGATTTTTATGAAAGTCTTCAAAACATGGAGGTTTTGAAGATAAATGATAGAAATGAACCTATTACCATGCAGCGGAAGGTAGACTACACTAGGCAGACCATAGTCAAGTATTCGATGAAGTGAAAGCACAATGACTAATAGCAGCTAGGTAGTAAAGATCAGGTACACAGTGAAGACAAATGGATAATGCAAATAGGCACTGACTTCACAAGAGCCAACTGTAAATAAAGAGATGGGAAGGATAGAACCAGTGTGCGGGATGAAGACAAAGGTTTGGTAGACCAGTTCCAACTGCAGTGACAGTTGTACGTATGGTTAGGGCGGATAGGTATTTAAACCTGAGGATACATAGTCCCGGACACCTAGTCCTGAACCGCAGCTCAGGACACTTAGTCTCACCGTATTCCCCTTGAGCTAAGGTCACACAGACCTCGCCCAATCACTCTGGTAAGTCTTCAAGGTAGACTTCCAAACCTTCACAGACTTCGTTCACCGGCAATCCACAATGACTCTTGGATGCTCAGAACGCGACGCCTAACTGGCTGGAGGATTCACAGTCCTCAAGTGTAATAAGTCTTCAGATCACACAGACAGGAAGACTTAAGTGATGCCTAACACTCTTTGGCTCTGGGTGTTTAGGGCTTTATCCTCGCAAGGAATTCTCTCTCAAAGGCTTCGAGGTGGGTTACTCTCAAACGACAAAAGTCGTGCTTTAACTCTGAGCAGCCAACCATTTATGGTTGTAGGGGGTGGGCTATTTATAGCCACTAGGCAACCCGACCTGATTTGTCCGAAATGACCCTGGGTCACTAAGGAACTGACACGTGTCCCAACGGTCAGATTTCAAACACACACGGCAACTTTACTTGGGCTACAAGCAAAGCTGACTTATCCAACTCTGGACAAGATTTGCTCTCATTGTCTTCACTCGAAGATATAGGATTTTGGTTAAGCATCACTTCAGTCATTTTGACTGGTTCTCTTCGACCCCACTTAACAGTACGGTGGTTCCTATGACTCAACAAATAAAAACACATAACGACGAAACTGCTAAGTCTTCGCGCTCCATAGTATTCACGCGATGTCTTCTCTTGTCATAGTCTTCAATGTGAATGTCTTCACATACCACCTTTGACTTCAATGTCTTCATACATTTTTAGGGGTCATCTCTGGTAGGAAAACCGAATCAATGAGGGACTTCTACCTGTGTTATCCTGCAATTCTCACAAACACATTAGTCCCTCAACTAGGTTTGTCGTCAATACTCCAAAACCAACTAGGGGTGGCACTAGATGCACTTACACCTTGCATGGAGTATATTCAATACTCGGATTATACTCTTGAATCATTTTGACCCAACGAGTCTGCCTGAGGTTGAGGTTGGGCTGAGTGAAGATGTAATTGAGACTCTTATGATCAGTGAAGATGTCCACTTTCCTTCCCAACAAGAGATGTCTCCATGTTAAAAGAGCATGGACAACTGTCGCCAACTCGAGGTCATGAGTGGGGTAGTTCTTTTCGTTGGGCTTTAACTGGTGAGAGGCATAGGCCACAACTTTCTTCTCTTGCATTAACACAACACCGAGGCCTTGAAGGGAAGCATCACAGAAAACTTCGAATGGTCTGGATTCATTAGGAGGAGTCAGAACTGGAGCTGTGACTAACTTCTCTTTGAGGGTGTTGAAAGCCACGTCACATTTAGGTGTCCAGACATACTTCACATGCTTCTGGATGAGGTTTTAAAGAGGCTTCGCGATCATAGAGAAATTCTCAACAAATCTTCGACAATAGCTTGCAAGCCCAAGGAAACTACGGAGCTGCTTGACATTCTGAGGCGGTTCCCAATTCACAATTGCAGACACCTTCTCAGGATTAACAGTTATGCCCTTGGCGGAGATGATATGCCCAAGGTAGAGAACCTCATCGAGCCAAAACTCACACTTTGAAAGCTTCGCATAGAACTGATGTTCTCTGAGTTTGTCCAGCACCAATCTCAAGTGCTTTGCATGATCCTCCTTGTTCTTGGAAAAAACCAAGATGTCATCGAGATACACCAAGATGAAATCATTTGTGTAGGGGTTGAAGATGAAGTTCATCATGCGAGAGAATGTTGGAGGAGCATTGACAAGGCCGAAAGACATAACAGTGTATTCATAGGAACCATAGCTTGTTTTGAATGTTGTCTTGGGGATATCTTGTTCACGAATGTGAATCCGATGATAGCCCATACGAAGGTCAAGCTTGGAGAATACTTGAGCACCTTTGAGTTGTTCGAAAAGCTCATTGATGTTGGGAAGTGGGTACTTGTTCTTTATGGTCTTCTTGGTTCAATGGGCGGTAGTCGACACAAAGCCGGTCCGTGCCATCCTTCTTCTGGACAAAAAGTACACCACAACCCCATAGCGATGAACTCGGTCTGATCAGACCCAGACGCTCTTGTTCATCGAGTTGTTTCTTCAACTCCTTCAATTCCTTTGGTCCAAGCTTGTAAGGACGTTTGCAAACAGGTTCCGTGCCAGGCTCAAGATCGATGACGAATTCAACTGGCCGGTGAGGAGGCATTCCTGGAAGCTCTTCTGGAAAGACATCTTGATATTCACAAACGACTGGAATCTGGGAGATGGCATTCAACTCGCCCTTCTCATTGAGAGAAAATAGCCGAATGGTTTCATCACGAGCGGCATAGATGATCACTTCCTCAGAAGAGTGTGTCAATTGAATTTCTTTGGCAACACAATCAAGCATAGCCTTGTGCTTAGAAAGCCAGTCCATGCCGAGAATTAGATCAATATCACAGTCGCCAAGAACAATTGGAGAAGCCAGAAATTTGTAGTCGCCCATTTCGATACCGACATTCGGAACCATCATGCTAGAACTCAAACGCTTAGCCGGAGAAACAACTTGCAATGCTTTAGGTAATGCCTTAGTGTCAAAGTTGTGCTCCGATGCAAATGGGAATGACATGAAAGAATGTGATGCACCAGTATCAAAGAAGACTTTTGCCGGAATAGAGTTAACTGGAAGGTTACCCATGATCACTTCTGAAGAGTCCTCTGCCTGAGCTGCGTTCATCATGTTGACCTTGGCATGCTTGGGATTATGCTTGACCACTGCGTTGCTGGCAGATCTCACAGGAGGAGGAGGAGGAGGAGGAGGAGGAGGACGCCTCTGGTTGAAGCATTTGTTTGCATAGTGACCCTTCTTCTAACACTTGTTGCACGTAACCTCTGAGAGCAGATGGTGATACGGAGCACTTGACCTTGGAGCATGAGATGAATCTTTGTTCTAAAAGCCTGGGTTGGGTGGGTGGGAAGATTCATTGCCACCTTTACTCTTTTGCTGGTAAGGTTGACAGAACGGAGGAGGAGGAGGCAACCAGTACTTTTGCTGCTTAGCTGTCACTTGAGTTGAAGAAAAAGAAGGAGTTGCATCCCTGACTCTCTTCTTAGAAGCATCGCACTTGAGCTGAGCAGCCTCTTGCTTTAGTGCCATGTTGTAGAACTCATCATAGTGTTTCGGCTCAAAAAGCACGAGAGCTAGTTGCGGATCTTCTCTGAGGCCACCTCTGAATTGATAAATCATGCTCTTCTCATCAGGGACGTCTTGTTTGGCAAAGAGAGCGAGCCTCAGGAATAGGATTTTGTATTGGTAAACAGACATGTTGCCTTGCTTCAGATTGTGGAACTCCTCATGCTTACTCTCAACTACACTTTGAGGAATGTGGTGAGCTTTGAAGTCTCAGCGGAAATCATCCTAGGTAATCACACGACCTCCTCTGGAATCTTTGTATTGTTGATACCACTCAGCAGCTTGGTCTTTGAGTTGGAACGAAGCAAACTTGACAAAGTCCTCAGGCCTGACGTTGCTACACTCAAAATGTTTGCAGATATCCACGAGCCAATCATCAGCGTCTGTGGCCTCGACACAGTTACTGAAGGACTTCGGCTGGTTTGCGAGGAACTGGTTGAGGGTAGCAAACTGAGTTTGATTGTTGCCATGGCCTTGATTTCCTTGGTTGCGCTCTTACAAGAGTTGCATAAGCATCTGCGTGTTGGCGTTGGTGGTGGCCATCACAGCTTGCCATGCCTCCGGAGGTGGAGGTGGTGGGAGTGGTTCCGGATTCTGACGCGTTGGAGGAGCCATCCTGAAGAGGTTGACATCCGTTAGCATCTTGAAAAACATATATTCAAGTTGAATCAATGAATTGAAATTGCAACATATAGCCTTAACATTCGAACAAGAATGAACGAATGAATTCCAAAGTAAATGATCACACTTCCATAAGTTGAGAAGCCACTTATATAAAGGTAGATGAATAAAACAACAAGGTACGGATATGACCAAATAATTGGTAAGGATTACCCAATCACAAACCAAATATCTGCGGGGAGAAATACTAGAGCTATATGAATTCCCACCTATGAAACTCCCGAAACTTTCTGGTTATGCAATCGGGTGTTGGGGATACAGGGGAAGCATAATATCTCACCCAAAACTAGCAAATCCTACATCCAGCTGTATCCATCCTTCAACACATAACCAAGAAACCTTCGGAAATCATTTACCTCAACCTTAAAAAAGCATCCATTATACGAGTTATGGCAATACTCCCGAACTCCCGCCCCAGTACTGGGTGGCGTCGAGGTTATCTCACCAACAACTACATAAAGGAGATTTTCGATGTCGGCGAACTCAGATATTCCAGAACTGCAACGATAAAATTGCGACGACAACACCTCGGAGCTCAACTCCCCGGGACACTGCCACAACCCCTAAATGATAGGAGGCACCAAGAACAATGTTCTCGTCACAAAACCATCGGAACGATTCCAAGATACCCGCGTGATCCTAAATTTTTTTAGTGAAATTTGAGAAGAGAATAGTTAAAACTCTACGTCAGGATGCCTTACCAGAGCGATGAGGAGACTGGGGAGTAAAAAGAATTCTTAAACTCTCCGGTATATAATTCTAAATGACTCAAAAAAATTTCTAAACTCAACAACGCCAGCTATTCGATCAAGCAGGGGGCTCCTAAGTCGGGGAAGGCTCTGATTACCAACTTGTAACACCCACGATGCGGCTATATCTCCCATGTGTCGGAGCACGACTTAGAGGCATGACCGCATAGTAGGCATGTCGCAAGAGGGGTAATCTTTACACATCCCATGTACTGAATAAGAAAGAGGTACAGAGTTGGCTTACAATCGCCACTTCACACAATACATAAATATAGCATTATATCATCTAGTATACAATCAAGGTCCGACTACGGAACCAAAATAAAGACAACCCCAACTGCATAGGTCCACAATCGCCCCAACCGGGCTCCACGACTGATCGTCTGGAAAGGAAACATAGTAACGTCCTGAATCCTCGTCGAACTCCCACTTGAGTTCGATCGCATCCCCTGGACTGGCATCATTGGCACCTGCATCTGCTTTTGGAAGTAATATGTGAGTCATAGGGACTTAGCAATCTCACACCCTCGCGATCAAGACTATTTAAGCTTAAGGGATAGGCAAAGGTAGTGAGGTGGAGCTGCAGCAAGCACTAGCATATATAGTGGCTAACTTACGCAAATGAGAGCGAGAAGAGAAGCAAAGCACGGTCGAGAAGCTATAAAGATCAAGAAGTGATCCTGAAACTACTTATGTTCAAGCATAACACGAGACTGTGTTCTCTTCCCGGACTCCGCCGAAAAGAGACCATCACGGCTACACACGCTGTTGATTCATTTTAATTGAGTTAAGTGTCAAGTTCTCTACAACCGGATATTAACAACTTCCCATCTGCCCATAACTGCGGGCACGGCTTTCGAAAGTTCAAAACCCTGCATGGGTGTCCCAACTTAGCCCATCACAAGCTCTCACGGTCAACGAAGGATATTCCTTCTAGCGGGAAGACCCGATCAGTCTCGGAATCCCGGTTACAAGACTTCTCGACAATGGTAAAACAAGACCAGCAAAGCCCCCCTATGTGCCAACAAATCCCGATAGGAGTCGCACGTATCTCATTCTCAGGGCAACACCAGATGAGACTAGCTACGAGTAAAATCAAACCTCAAGTTTCCCCGAGGTGGCCCCGCAGGCAGGTCGGTTCGGACAAACACTCAGAGGAGCACTGGCCCCGGGGGGTTAAAATAAGATGACCCTTGAGTCTGCAGACCCCAAGGGAAGGTATATGGTGGTAGGTAGGAAAATGGTAAAACCAAGGCCGGGCCTTGCTGGAGGAGTTTTATTCAAAGCAAACTGTCAAGGGGTTCCCATAACACCCAACCGCGTAAGGAATGCAAAATCAAGGAACATAACACCGGTATGACGGAAACTAGGGCGGCAAGAGTGGAACAAAACACCAGGCATAAGGCCGAGCCTTCCACCCTTTACCAAGTATATAGGTGCATTAAAGTAAACAAGATATAATAATGATATCCCAACAATAATCATGTCCCAACAAGGAACAAACTCCATCTTCACCTGCAACTAGCAACGCTACAAGAGGGGCTGAGCAAAGCGGTAACATAGCCAAACAACGGTTTGCTGGGAAAGGTGGGTTAGAGGCTTGACATGGCAATATGGGAGGCATGATAAAGCAAGTGATAGGTATCGCGGCATGTCAATAGAGCGAGCAACTAGCAAGCAAAGATAGAAGTGATTTCGAGGGTATGGTCATCTTGCCTGCAAAGTTCTACGAGTTGACGTAAGCTTGATCCTCATAAGCATACTTGTCGGGGATATACCCCGCGGCGTAAACCGGCCGGAAGTATAACCCGGTCGGACTAGGCGTTTCATTGGTAAACTGCCAGAGGATTGGCGATTTATGTGTCTGGCGGTTCACTGGTATGACGATTCACGAGCCTGAAGACTCATTGGTGACCCGGCTGGACTTGGCGGTTTACTTGAGACCCGGTTTACACTTGGCGATTCACTAGCGACCTGCCCTGACCTGGCGGTTTACAAGCAACCCGCCGGAACATTATGACACACTTGTGACCTGGCGGACGGGTCAGATGAATGACAAGTCCCAAGGCCCAGAAAGCTGGTTTATGTCAATGGTGGGCCGATTTAAGAGGAAAGGCATGAGGAACATTTATCTTACAAGGAGTTAAGACCTGGACTTGTATCCGGTTTGTATTAGAGATAGACTAGTCCTAATCCTAATAGGACTCTACATGTAACCCGCCCCTCCAACATATATAAGGAGGGGCAGGGCTCCCCAAAAGGGAGAAGATTCACAAGTTCCACAAGTTGGACAAGTTAGGTTTAGACAATAGCTCTCGAGATAAGAGCACTTTTGTAACCGTGGTCATCATCATCAATATCAATGAAGCAGGATGTAGGCTTTTACCTGCACCGTGAGGGGCCGAACCTGGGTAAAACATCGCGTCTCTCGTCCCGCTCAACCCCTCTCAAGCTACCACATAGATGCGTTGGCCTCACGACTAAGTCCTGACACTAAGGACATCTGCCGTGACAATTCCACGACAGTTGGCACCCACCGTGGGGCTCGCGCATGATGGTGTTGAGTTCTTGAAGGGATTTCTTCCAGGGATCAAGAAGTTCTTATTTTCGCTGGCATGGCAAGTCCGAATCGATAGCTCGCCAAAGCTGGTATGTTTGGAGTCGCCGTTCAACCGTCGATAGCAAAGGAAAAAGACAAGAAAAAGGAGAAAGATTTGATCCAGCGCCGCAGGGTCTCAGTGCAACAATTGCTAACCATCCAATCCAATTGACTTTAGTCAAAGTAACTACAAAACGGAGAAGGACTCCAGTCTGAACCTCCACGGTCTCTGCCACTACGGCAGCTGCGGCTGCGCCTTGACCCGCCGCGCCTCGGATCGCCACGGCCTCTACGCTTTGTGGACAAAGGCAACCTAACGCCAATCCGAGTGATCGCCTGCTGTTCGCTCCGGGTTACTGACATCCTGCCGATGAGCCGCCTCTCTGCCTTGACCCGCCCTCGCCGGACATCAACGCTACAATCCACTACTTCTGCTGCCAAAAAGGGAGCGATTTGGACGAGACCATGTCGCCTGCTGCTGTATCATAGTGGGTAGTACTGTTCACAAGAGAATTGAAGCCAAAACCTTATGCACGTGATGCCAGAGACAGCTGGGAAGATTTCTGTTACTACTAGTATTAATCCGGTCACATCTGAGGACAAGTTCCAAAAGCAAGGTCAAATCTGTGTGGCCGTACGTGCATCACGGCCACGAGCTGCAGTACACCGAGACCAAAAGAGAATCAATATTCGCGGCAGCGCTAATCCGCCAAGTCATCGAATCAATGCGCAGTACGGGAACACGGATAAGTGATTTAGGGTTGCGCGTGCGGCAGCGTTAATCCGTCAAGTTTTCCCTTTGCAAAACTGCAAAAATCTACTGAAGACATCTTGTTTCCGGATCAGAGGCGAACCTCACTGCAGCCACGTCAGGATTAAATCCAAGAAACCACCAGTGTTTCCCTGCACAACTTCTCCATGGCCACTGTCAACGCTTGTGCGACCTGCCGAGCGTTGAACCGTCAGACTCTGTCGCTGCCAGCTCCGATTCACTTACAAATTTGCTAAACCGCCTTGCCAGCTTAACGCCTCGGCCGCCCCTGCAAGACCCCGCCGGGTTGCCTCCGGTTGTGTCCCACTACGAGCCGCCCGCTCTGGGCCCGTGCCGGTCGACGGTGTCGCGCCCGCGCTACTCCCGTCGGTTTGGCTTCTAGTTCACCGCGCTCTCTGAAGCCTAAGCAGGAAAGCACATAGCATCAATCCAGCAAGTAGTACCTGAAGGTAAAGGAGCAGGCCGTGGGAGTTGAACCGGCGACTTGAGGGTCAAATCCTAGTGCTAACAGTCACCAGGCCATGGCATGTGTTCTGGCCGGTTTACTGTGGAGCAGTCGGTACGTGCAGACAAAAAAGCATGCTACTACTCGCTGGTAGCACGGCCAATTAAATTTCCAGGTGCTATCTTTTCCATCTGTTTCTTTTTTATACATATTGTTTTTCCAAGAATGATTACTCTGGCCTATATCTTTCTATACAGGACAAGTGCTCACTATAAAAGTGATGCCCTACTACGGACGACGCGCGATAGCTGTTCTGCACAGGCATTTGTGCATATCACACTGGTGAACCGGAACACAGACCGCCGCCCCCGCAGCCCGGACTACATCAGCAATGCCGTGGCCGACTCTTTTGTCCGTACTGGCGTATAACCCCGCGATGGATATCAAATGGACTGACATATGAGGTGAAATCCATCCAATATATTTTTATATTATATATTGCTTTCTTTGAAAGAGCAATTACTCCGGCTTGCAAAGTTATCTAAATGCAGGACCCTAAACCGTCATATTGGTGCAAATTTTAAAGGCCGTCAGAAAATTTCTGGCTGAAAATGAAGATTCCGGTTTAAAATCCGGTTCAAGGGAAAGATGTCTCCCACAAAGCTTTGAAGCTCTCAATATCCGGTTTAACATCCGGTTCAAGAAGGATTTATCTCTTGCAAAAAGTTAAAAGGTGCCAAAGAGGACCTGCTGCCATGATGCGCGGTTCAAACATGGGTATCATGCCTTATTGGCTTATCATGTTATTGATCACTTGGGGACTTGTGGTCACGTCTGAACCATAGTCATGCCTCTTGATCGACCTAGTGCCACAACATCACTTGGGGGCTTGGTCATGTCTGAACCAATGCAACACCTTTTGATAGGCGAAAGCCGCCAGATCACTTGGGGACTTGGTCACGTCTGAACCAGTCACGCCTCTTGATCGGCCTAAGGCCACAAAATCACTTGGGGGCTTTGGTCGAACCCGAACCATCGCTACGCCTCTTGATCGGCATAATGCCACTGCATCATTTGGGGACCTGGCTGACTTGAACCATAGCTACGCCTATTGGGGGCTTGGTCGTGTCCGACCATGGTAATGCCATTTGATGACCTCAATTGCTTCTTTTTTGCCAATTGTTTTATCATTGCCTTTGAAATTTTGTTTCATTTAGACATATATTTCTTTTGTTGCGTTTTGAAAACCGACAAATTCTTAAACCGTTTCGACTGTCAATTACAAATTGACGGAACACGGTCAAAATCCGGAGACTATCTGCCCGGTTTGATTTTCTGTTACCATCATATTATGAGTAAACCGGTGTTTATCAACCCGGCTCGGCTTTCAACTACAAGTTGTCAGTACACGATCAAATTATAATCCGGAGACTATCAGCCCGGTCTGGTTTGACTACGAGTCGCCAGTATTAGATATGGTTAAACCGGTGTTTATCACAACCCGGTACGGTTTTATCATAAACCGGCACAATATGAAGGGAGTTATCATACTCAAGATTTGGGTTATCACCCTTACTAAAAAAGTTGGTAAACCAACAATGTGATTCAATGTCACAGGTATGATCTATTTCATATTTGATTATTCTTAAGTGTAGCCTTGGTTATAAACCCGGGTTATATGTTGGGCATTATGAACCGTCCGGCGATAAATCGCCAGGACACTTTAAACTTGTTGTATGCAGAAACAGGTTTGTTAAAACCGGCCTGGATTTGGACTATAAGTCGCCAGTATATATATATTTGGATTGCGCCATTGGAATCATGCGCTTATACATCATTGGGTTATATTATTCAAATAGCCAAACTTGGCTGAATTTTCATTATGATATTGAATGAATAAGGTTTTCACCAGATTATATTATCTTGAATAGCCAACATGGCTGGATTTTTATGGTTATTAATAACCGGTATTATTAAGTTTTCAAAGTCGCTTTAGCGCAATGGCTATTATGTTATCACAGGATATGATTTATTCTACAATGGAAGGAATAGTCCCGAGTCGCTGCAGGCTTACAACCCGGCACTTGGGGGCTACATTATTCAAATTGAAATTACATCAAATACACAAGTCTCATGTCACTGCAAGCATGCACCATGACACTTGGGGGCTAATGCAAAGTCATTTTTTGTTCACCTTATTGAAGACCCGACTCATCACATTGTAATGAGCCTGCCCTTGGGGGCTACCAATTGCCTTTGTCAACAATTTAAGGTACAAAGCTTTTTATCCATTACATTGAAGGGTCCACTGCTCAGTTGGTAAAGCACAAGGCTCTTAACCTTGTGGACGTGAATTCAAGCCCCATGATGGGGGTTACATCATATGATGTTATTTTCATTGAAGAATATATCAAAGTCCCAAGTCAATATTATCTTACTGAGCCGGCCCTTGGGGGCTACATGTTGCTGTTCAAAGTTTACAAGATTATATTTACAAAGTCCCTTCTCATTATTGCATAATGACCCGGCCCTTGGGGGCTACACTGGCTGAAGTTTCTATGAGCATCAAGCAATTACAAGTCCCAGGTTGTTGTAAGCATGACAACCCGGCACTTGGGGGCTACATATGTGGAATACTCAATTCTGACTAGTGATTGAGATGAACAACCTGGATTTCTTCAAGATTGTGATATTCATATTGAAGCAAGTCTTAAGTTGTTGCTATGCTACCTTCTTAAGACTTGGGGGCTACAAGTGATAGGCATATAAGAGGTGTATTTTCAAGCTTCATGCTAACTACAATTATGACCTGGTGCCATCAATATTTGTAAACCGGCAATGATAAACCGGCGAGTTTAAGTCTTAAACTGGCACAGTTCTACATTCTCAAACCGGCAAGTTCTACATTCATAAACCGGCTGAAGATCAAATGAGTATTTCAAAGGCCAATATTTTTGTTAAGCATTGGGAGCTGAAGTCAAAGGAGTTATTCTTCACAATATTTATCTATGACAAACCAATGTCAGCAAATTGAGTATGAAGCTGGCTTGTTAACCCGGATTTTCTAGAAGGAGGAAATGACAAGGACTTAAGGATCATCAGGTAGCGGTTTACAAGAATTCTTAACCCGGAGCATAACCTGTCAAATTTGTTCTTGTGTTTATTTTGCAGCATAAGTTTACCATGGATAAATCCAAGCTAAACTTGGGGGCTAATGTCGGGGATATACCCCGCGGCGTAAACCGGCCGGAAGTATAACCCGACCGGACTAGGCGTTTCATTGGTAAACCGCCAGAGGATTGGCGATTTACGTGTCTGGCGGTTCACTCGTATGATGATTCACGAGCCTGAAGACTCATTGGTGACCCGGCTGGACTTGGCGGTTTACTTGAGGCCCAGTTTACACTTGGCGATTCACTAGCGACCTGCCCTGACCTGGCGGTTTACAAGCAACCCGCCGGAACATTATGACACACTTGTGACCCGGCGGACAGGTCAGATGAATGACAAGGCCCAAGGCCCAGAAGGCCGGTTTATGTCAATGGTGGGCCGGTTTAAGAGGAAAGGCATGAGGAACATTTATCTTACAAGGAGTTAAGACCTGGACTTGTATCTGGTTTTATTAGAGATAGACTAGTCCTAATCCTAATAGGACTCTACATGTAACCCGCCCCTCCAACATATATAAGGAGGGGCAGGGCTCCCCAAAAGGGAGAAGATTCACAAGTTCCACAAGTTGGACAAGTTAGGTTTAGACAATAGCTCTCGAGATAAGAGCACTTTTGTAACCGTGGTCATCATCATCAATATCAATGAAGCAGGATGTAGGCTTTTACCTCCACCGTGAGGGGCCGAACCTGGGTAAAACATCGTGTCTCTCGTCCCGCTCAACCCCTCTCAAGCTACCACATAGATGCGTTGGCCTCACGACTAAGTCCTGACACTAAGGACATCTGTCGTGAAAATTCCACGACAGTACTCAACGGGTTCCTCGATCACGAACTCGTCTCCCGGCTCTAACCAAAGTAAGAACACAAGCAAAGGAAATCACAATCAACCACGGTGCAATGCGCAAGCAACATGATGCAAAACATGGTATGATATGCGGGATGTAATATGCAATGAATATGCGTGCTTCGGAAGGAAAAGATTGAACCAGGCCTCAACTTGGCAAACCAAGTGCACCGCTGGAAAGATGTGTTGATTTCGGTCGAAATCGATATAAAGATCACCGGAATCGGATGCACGGTTTGCAAATGGCAAGCAAAACAATGATGGCACTATTCTACGATTAACAGTATGATGCCATCTAAAATGCAACAAGAAACTAAGCTACTACACTCTAACATAGCAACAAAGCACATGGCAGTGATCCACTCAAGATGCTTGACAAAAGATGGACACTGAGCTATGGCTAAATCACACAATAGCAGGTTCAAACAAGCATGGCAAAAGTGCAAAAGATACCAGCTTCACAGACTTAGTGAAAATACTAACACGCCAGGAATTAACATCAGGAAGCAATGTTTGGAGCAAGCAAACAACATGCTAAAGGAACAGGACATAGCAAAGCAAGACATCGCATGAATCTACTCAAAGCATATAACAAAAGTCCCTTACTAACCATAAGCCAAAAAGGATCAGAAGATATGATGGCACCCATGTGAACATAGCACGTTTGCGAGCTCGATGCACTCAACACAAGGCATTGCATGACAAGCTAATCATACTACCAGCAAGAAGACATGCTCAAGAAGCTAAACATGGCAAGAACAATCTCATAGCATACATTGATCAACTACAACAACCTTGGCAAAATTGATTTAACACGTAAACAATCTACCAGGAACATTTTATAGCAAAAGTAGAGCAAGATTGAGTCATGCTAGGATATTCCCTTACTAACCATATGTCAAAATCATCCTTACTGTACATGCTCAAAAGAAGCATGGATCGCTCTGTAGCAACATGAATACATGGCATAAAAATAACATCAGAGAAATGACTTAGTGAAATTCTAAGTCCCCGAAATCAGCAGCATCACAAGAGCTACTTTGCATGCATGTGCTCATCACGACATTGATCACAAAAATACATGGCATACACCTCTGTACAGATGGCATGGCATAGCCCAAAACACATGTAGAGCTCAAGACGATATGCAGCACACAATAATCATGGCAAAAATGACAAATGCTCATAAACTGATAAGAATCAGGAACTAACATTTTATAACACTCTTGCAACAGCCATTAGGGCATCAAGATGAACTCAAACAAGCATGGTGCAATGGAACAAAATGAAGAGGATATCCTAATGAACATTTTGATATATGGCACGCTCAAAATGGAGCTACGGTGACAGAGATATGGCATGATGAATAGTGCTAGAAAATAATGCAAAAATGACTTAAGACAGAAAATTAGGGTCAACCCTAGTGGATCTGGATCTTGCACGGATTTCGAGGATGGCCGGGGTAACTCGCCGGAGATGAGGAGGAGGACGGCCGGCGGGGCTTGGGGACGGCCGGAGATGCTCGGGGGTGGCCGGATCTGGTCCGGGCCGACCGGATCTAGCCGCCGGAGACAAGGGGTGCGGCGGAGGAGACCCCCGGCGCCGGGCGGAGGCGAGCTCCGGCGCGGCGGCGCACGAGGCGAAGCCGGGCGACGCGGCGAGCGGGGTCCCCGGGCGGCCGCGGGAGGCATGGCGGAGCGCTCGGGCTCGCGGGGCGCGGCGGCGGGCGCGGTCGGGCTCGCGTGGGCCCACGATGGGCTCGGCGGGCCAAGGCCGCGGGGAGGAGAGAAAGGGAGGCGGCGCGCTGAGGTGGCGATGCCTGGTTGGCTCGGGCGGCGGAGGAGGCGACGTGGCGCGCCCTGATTCGTCGGGGTGACGCGGCCGGTGGACACGTCCGGCACGGGATGGACGTGTCCGGCGGCGTGAGGAGGGAGATGACTAGGGTTTGTACTGTGCGAAAAATTCGAAGGGAGTCACATATTTATAGGTAGAGGGAGCTAGGAGAGTCCAAATGAGGTGCGGTTTTCGGCCATGCGATCATGATCGA
This sequence comes from Triticum aestivum, assembly GCF_018294505.1. Classification (NCBI taxonomy): domain Eukaryota; kingdom Viridiplantae; phylum Streptophyta; class Magnoliopsida; order Poales; family Poaceae; genus Triticum; species Triticum aestivum. Next base: position 121,991,914 of record NC_057797.1, read on the forward strand.
ACGAATGAGAGGATGGAGGGGGTTTGGATGGGTTTTGGGCCACTTTGTAGGGGTGTTGGGCTGCAACACACACGAGGCCTTTACGGTTCCCCGGTTAACCGTTGGAGTATCAAACGAACTCCAAATGGCACGAAACTTGACAGGCGGTCTACCGGTGGTGTACCAAGGCCGCTTGGCAAATCTCGGTCCACACTGAGAAAGTTTAACACCCGCACACGAAAAGAGGCAAAAGGGGACGTCGGAGGACATAGGAGTGCCGGATCGCAAAACGGACAACGGGGAAAATGCTCGGATGCATGAGACGAACACGTATGCGAATGCGATGCACATGATGACATGATATGAGATGCATGACATGGACAAAATGCAAAACAAAGACAAAACCCAACCACGAGGGAATATCATAACTTAGAGCCGAAAATGGCAAGAGTTGGAGTACAAATATGGTAGGTTACATCCGGGGCGTTATACCACTTCGGTTTCACATTGAATTTCGACCAGGAATGACCCAAAGTGAATGACTTGTCAATGTGAAGTAAGTCAAACTTACATGGCTATTGACTCCAATGCCACTTTGGTTCTGGCCAATAACTTGTTGAATAGAAATCGTAAAACTTGTTGATACACTATTGGACTGTGGACCATCTATGTTTGAGAGAGCCCTCATCGTGGGTGGTATGGACAGGTTCAGTTCCACAAATAGGATCCATGCTTGTGGCCAACCAAGCGTCACCAACAACACATCCCCGTGGCATGTGAATGTTGAACCTCTTGCTTTCGGTGCCTTCCTTTTTTAGTGCCCAATATTTTCTCAACATGAAACAAAAGGGGAATTGGTATCACCTCAAGTCATAATGTATAGGATCTTAACCTTCATTTATCAGTTCACTAGGTATGTGTCCTAAAATATGCATCACAATGAAACAACCATCCCAAAATTGACCCGATTAATACATCTGGGGCCAACCGAAGCAAGCAATCCTATGGTATATGCAACAGACATAGCAAGCAATACAAATGGCATATGGGGCAAGAAAACAAATATGTTTGTGTGTCTAGGTCGATCATTTCATCGAACATTATGTGGGAATGCCAGGCGCTGGCGTTTCCTGACGTTGTCCGCAACCATTGGAGTTGCGGCGAGTCATACGTCGTTTCCTCAGCGGCGACTACTTCTTCCCGCGCCCAAGCATCCGGGATGCCCAACCATTGTGATGCCGGAATGGTGTTGGGCGTGACCAAGGAGGGATGGGGTACTTCCTCCTGGGCGGAGCGGATGTGGCTAAGTCCATGTTGGAGACTTCCCTCTGCCCAACCTCCTTCTCCGTAGCTTCATGTATGCATCGCCGGGTGCGTCGCTCTCTCCGGGAGATAGTCTTCGGGTTGCTCGTGGCGACCGGTACCCCCACAAACTCTGCCAAGCCATCCTACATGGCAGTAGGGGCGAGGTAGTGGGCGTCGACATCTAGGACGGTGGCGCGGTGGCGGATTGAGGGTGAAGGAGGATGATGACACTGATGCATGAAAGGAAGAGCTGGTGTGGGGGCATGGCGGTCGATTTGGTGAGCTTGGTCAATTTAGAGGGATTTAGGATGGGTCCGGCCTGTTGGATCTGACGTAATGGGCGCATCCGGGAGTCACATATCCACCTCACATATGAACTATATATGAATGGTACGTTTTTGACTCGAATTGAGGGTTCCAGCTCGATAGTTTTTTTTTCTGTCCGGGTTCTATCCACCCGAACGTTCAGTGAGGAAGTGAGGTACTCCCTCCATTCCCTTATATATGGCCACAAACTCATATTACAGGTTTCAAGATAAGATTTAATGACTTCAATTGCTTAGAAACGTTCACTGGCCTTTCCTATTCAATGTCGTGATTGATAGTTTGGACCTTCGGGAGGCTTGTATGTCGGGGCGGCAGTTCACTTGGGCTAATAACCGTTCTGTGCCAACGTACGAGAAGCTCGATAGGGTACTCATGGATACCGAATGGGAGCTAAAATTTCCTATGGTAACCGTACGAGCCCTAGAGAGAATCGAGGCATTATCGGATCATGCACCAATCATTCTTGATTCTAATTCTATGAGCCATTCTTCCCGCCACCCTTTTCAAATTTGAATTGGCGTGGCTGCACCGGGAAGGTTTTGTAGAAATAATCAAGAAAGTTTGGGAGAGGCCAACCATTGGTCGTACACCGATTCAGAGATGGAATTATAAAATAAGGGCCATGAGGCAACACCTCTCTGGATGGGCGAAACACATCAATGGGTTATATAAAAAAGAAAAGCAGCGCCTTTGTACCATCATTGATGACCTCGACAAAATTGCAGAGACCCGTACCTTATCTCAACATGTGGTTGAATTGAAAAATCAATCTAATGAGAAGGTTGCCCGTCTTCTACGAGAAGAGGAGATCAAATACTACCAGAGGTCCAAAGCTGACTTCATTCTAATGGGAGATAGTAATACAAGATACTTCCAATTGCTCGCCAATGGTCGACATAGGAAGAAATGTATTCATAGTCTCCAACAGGATGAGGGGCGGATCAAAGGTCAAAGGGAACTCAAAAACTATATCACCAGCTACTACAAATCTTTGTTTAGAGCGTCGGATGAAGGGAATGTTACCCTTGACGAGACCCGAACAGATGATATTCCACAAGTCATGGCAGAAGAGAATGATATCCTCATAGCACCTTTCTCAGAAGAGGAGGTGAGAGCGGCGGTGTTCCAAATGGAACACAACAAAGCTCCAGGCCCTGATGGTTTCCCCGCAGAATTCTATCAGAATTTTTGGGATATCATCAAGGCTGACCTTTTGGAGTTGTTCAATTGTCTTCATGCCGATCGACTTGATCTATTCAGAATAAATTTTGGCGAGATTGTTTTGTTGCCGAAGATTAAGGAGGCTGAATGGATTCAGCAGTTCAAACCCATATGTCTCCTTAATGTTAGCTTCAAGATTTTCACCAAAGTGGCTACGAATAGGTTAAACTTGATAGCTGACCGTGTTGTCCGTCCATCTCAAACGGCCTTTATGCAAGGATGAAATATATTAGATGGTGTAGTAATCCTGCATGAGACCGTCCACGAGATGCACCGAAAAAACATGAGTGGAGTGATATTCAAAATTGACTTTGAAAAGGCATATGACAAGGTCAAGTGGTCTTTCCTTCAACAGGCCCTAAGGATGAAAGGTTTCTCTGATAAATGGCGCCAGTGGATCCACAATTTTGTAACTGGAGGTAGTGTGGCCATCAAAGTCAATGATGATGTAGGCCATTACTTTCAGACAAAAAAAGGACTACGGCAGGGTGACTCCATGTCCCCAATGTTATTTAACATTGTCACTGACATGTTGGCGATTCTGATTGAGCGCGCCAAGCAGGACGGCCAGATTGCAGGAGTAGTGCCACACCTTGTGGATGGTGGCCTCTCTATTTTACAATACGCCGATGACACAATTCTTTTTATGGAACATGATCTGGACAAGGCTCGAAACCTGAAACTCTTGCTTTCAACGTTTGAGCAAATGTCGGGTCTCAAAATAAACTTCCATAAAAGCGAATTGTTCTGCTTTGGAGAAGCCGTTGAGGCGGCGGCCGATTATGCTGACCTATTTGGTTGCGCACATGGCCAATTCCCGATTAAATATCTGGAATACCGATTCATTATCGACGCCTCACCATTGCGGAGTGGAATCATGTACAGGAGCACCTAGAGAAACGGTTGAGTAGTTGGAAAGGCAAACTACTCTCAGTTGGAGGACGGTTGGTTTTGATTAACTCTGTCCTCACAAATATGGTTCTCTATATGCTTTCTTTCTTCCAACTCCCAAAAGGGGTCCTAAAAAGACTGGATTATTTTAGATCCAGATTCTTTTGGCAAGGAGACGGTGAAAAGAAAAAATACAGGCTGGCCAAATGGAGCGTGGTTTGTAGGCCAAAAGACCAAGGAGGGCTCGGAATTCATGACTTGCAGGTCAAAAACAAGGCCCTACTCAGTAAATGGTTGTTCAAACTTCTTACTGAGGATGGTGTTTGGCAAACCATGCTGCGCAACAAGTATCTAGGTCAAAAGGCGGTGTCCCAGGCATTTTGGAAACCTGGCGATTCGCACTTTTGGGCTGGCCTAATGGCGGCAAAGAAACATCTCTTTCGCTTTGGGTCTTTCACGATAAAGGATGGGTCGGAGATTCGTTTTTGAGAAGACATCTGGCTAGGCAATGCCAGTCTCCGAGAACAATATCCAGGCTTATACAACATTGTTCGCGATAAGAATAATACTATTGCGCAAGTGCTCAGTTCATTCCCGCCGAATATTTCGTTCAGGCGGGATTTGATTGGCCCCCGACTTGTGTCATGGCATAATCTTTTATCCCGACTGGATTCGATTAACCTGACACAAGGACGGGATGTGTTTCGCTGGAACCTTACTACATCAGGGTCTTTCACTGTAGACTCTATGTGTCGTGCGCTCACACATTCTGAGGTACCAGTGAGTAATAACAAGAAAATTTGGAAGTCCAAGATTCCACTAAAAGTGAAAATTTTCATGTGGTATCTTCGTAGGGGGGTTGTGTTAACCAAAGACAATCTCGCACGACGCAACTGGCAGGGAGTAAGAAGTGTTGTTTTTGTACTTATGACGAGACAATCAAATACCTCCTTTTCCAATGCAAGTTTGCACGTTCTACGTGGTCAGTCATCTAAATAGCGTCAAATTTGTATCCGCCCACAACTGTTGCCAATATTTTTGGTCATTGGTTGGACGGTATTTCAAATAGGTTCAAAACGCTAATAAGGGTGGGAGCGTATGCCTTAATTTGGTCGCTTTGGCTATGTAGAAATGATTTTGTTTTTAACGGAAGAAATGCTTCTCCTCTACAGGTTATTTTCCGGTGTACGCAATTGCTACGTATGTGGTCTATGTTACAACGACCGGAGGACCAATCGTTGTTCAAGGAGGTGTGTATGCGATTGGAGCAGGTGGCTATGGAGGTTTTTTCCCAACATGGATGGCAACATAACCTTCGGATCGATCCACCACCTCCATCGACATAGGCATAGTATCGGTCTATAGGGCTCTACTGTTGCCGATTTGTCGGTTTTTTTCATCAATTTTTGTCAGACCTTCATATTGGACCGTGTGCATCCTAGTTATGCAGAAGCCGGGTGTTCTCATAATGCTTTATATCCGCTTGATGCTACATTTGAGATAATAAAATCGCCCTTTATCGAAAAATTGCTTAGAAACCACAACATATCTTTTTCATTGCCATTTCTGGATAAGCCAAAGCGAAAATGTGCAACCGTGGACACGAGGCGGAACTGCGCTCGATGCCGATCGAAGGTTTTGGCATCGCAAACGTCTTAATCCAACCCAACTAGCAGCACATCGGACTGTTGTTATTGTGAAAAGGCTCCTAGAGAAGTGCACACACGCGCACGATTTAACTAGGCTACTAGGCACCCAACAAAGGCAGCCACCACGGAGAGCGCGAAGCTACCTCGTAGATCATCTTTGATGCCGCCCCCGCGTGCGCGCCAAAGACCCCCTCTATACAGAAAAATGCTCCATGCGGGGTGCGAATCTTCATGTCGCCACTCACCGCACGATCCGTCGTGGAGTATCGGAGGAAGGACCTGCGTGCTGCGGGAATGGCTTTACGTTCCACCATGGTTTTCCACCTCGACCGTTCCACCTGCCACCGGCGACAGCATGATGACCGCCACCGGGAGGAGCAACGACCGCCCGTGCACTGATCTCCATTCACATTGCGACCACGAGACGAGTGTGACAGACGATGGTAACCATCAACACGACACGGGCATAACAAAGCTTGTGTTTTCAGAAGATTCATCCTGAAACTGTTACGAGCTCAAAGGCAAGGCCACGAGGGCACGACTTTGGGACACGGGACATCCAACTGGCTGGCATACATACAGATCACATCATCAAACAAGCAACAAGCGAAAAGCAGGAGTTAACATGGACAGATAGTAAATCAATCTTTTATAATCTCCATGGTTCACTAGTTCAACAGATTAAACACAGTTCAAGTCGCCAGATACTGAATCCTAAAAAAGCATGCTCAACACTCAAATCAACTTGATTAGGATTAGTATTGGCAGTCATGAGGGCGACGGGGCGGGCGGAAGGGCGGACGCCCGTGCGCGAGACCGCGACGGCGCCGGCCGCTGCCGGTGATCAACTGCGCGTCGGCGGGCGGTTTTGGGCGCTAGCCGACTCCGATGACGACGATGCGAACGACGATAGGCATGCGCCCCCGGCAGAGTCGCCGCCCTCTCCGACTCCTTCGGATCTTATTTGTGATTTTTTTTTAACTCAGGTTATAACGAGGAGGAAGTAGCAACGACGATTGATCGAGTACTCCCAGCGGACGATCCGGCGCGCATCGGTCTTCACGTGGGCGAGAAGAACGAGATGATCCGACAGGTTGTTCATCGGAGGACGGCGGCGTCGGCGCTAAGACCTTGGAAGGGTCCCCTACCTAAGGCGAGTCTTCCGAATCTTACGCTTTTCGATTTGATTAGACCGGAGTCGTGGATTACTGTAAAGAAGAAGAAGCACGCGAGGCGGATCGACCATCGACAGGTACCGGCGGCGCCTGTGTTGGCCGTGCCGGCGACCGGGATCTCGGAGATGAGATCGATGCGTTTGAATCACTTATTGGGCTGCGCTGGGCCGGCTCGGAAGGAGACGGGGCCGCGAGGAGATGGGCCAGGGTCAGATGGGTATGAGGCCCATGCTGTACCGGACCAGGATCTTGCCCGTATTGATTTCGCATGCACATACGCAGACGATCGAACTGCTTTTCCTCGAGCGTCGTCTCCTGCTCGTTTTAGGGTTCATCGGTGCGGCACCCGTGGATTCCCGAAGTGCGGTGATCGCCGGGCTAGGAGAATCCGGCCTCTCCTGGGCATGGCCGGACGCGGTTCTGCGGCGCAGCCGCCTCCCAAGAAGATGGCGTCCTCCACTTCTGCTGGACGAGGCAGGGCGGCTTCGCCGCCGGCGGCGGCCGCTGGGCGTGGAGGCCTTGCGCCGATTGGCCAGAGGCCGCCGGCGGCCGGGAGTGTGCCGCTGGGTAACCCGGGCCGTGGCAGCAGTCACTTGGGTGTGCGGCCGTCGAGGCATCTGCCCGTGCAAACGCCCGCTGGTAGGGGCGGGCTCAGGCCTCAGGCGCCGGGTGCGGTGCCCGCTGCTCAGCCGGCCGCGGGTCATGGTGGACCTCGGCCTCCTGCGCCGGCCGGTGTGGCTGCTGCTGTCCGGGGCGGTGCTCCTCCTGGGGGTGCGCCGACTACTACGGGCGGTCAGCCTCGGGCAGCGCCTCCGCCTCACGTCGTCGCGAGGCCAGTTCAGAACCGGTCGGGACCGACGCAGAATAAGCAGAATGCTATCGCCAATGAGTCGCTTGCTCCGCCCCGAGGCCAGTGGGGAGACGATGGATCTGATGCGTATAGGGGAGAGGTTTTCCCGCTCGAGATTGAGTTTGAGGACACTGATCTGTTTGCTGAGGCCATTAATGGGAATGACGTGGATATGCACGAGGGTGACGACAGTGCGGGTGCCAGGGGGGCACCGACTGATGAGTCCTCGAGGGAGGGGACTAACGGTTCTGGCCCTATTGCTCAGTTGCCCGGGGTTGGGTCCGGAGTTGAGCCGACACCTTCACCATCGGTGCCTATGACTTCGCTGAGGTTTGGGTCCTTCGAGCTAGCCTCTGCCCCTCCCAGACTTTGGAGCGACAGAGTGGATTCTGATGATGTGTCCGAGCATACGCTCCCTTTGTTGGAGTTCGAGGGAGCTGGCGGGTCCTTGCCTGGACTTATGGTGACGGCATCGTCGCCGAGGACTTTGGTTGGAGTTGGGGACGTTGAGCCTATGGTTGCTTCTACTCCCCCTGCTTCACCTGTGGTCGAGGTGCCGGAGATGATGTCTATGCCCGAGTTGGGGCTTGGGGGAGGGGAGTCGATGCAGGTGGCCTCGACAACTCCCATCCCTACACCGTCGCCGGTGATGTCGGTCTTGGAGGCGTCGGCGGGTGCTGCGACAGGTGGTCCGAGGCAGGTGGCCTCGGCTATCTCGTCCCAAGTGGCGACGACGGCGTCCGCACCTTCTGTGGCGCTGGGGGGGAGGGTTCGTGGCAGGTGGCCCTGACTCCTCCTTCTTCTGCGGCGGTCAGGAGGACCGCCTCTCTGATGAAGCCGGCGCGCCACTCGGCGCCGAGGGGTGGGACGGGAGGAGGGCTCAGGCAGGCGGCCCACGCCCTTCTCTCTCCCGACTCGCCCGCGGCTCAGGGCCTCCGTGAGGGCCACTTATCCGAGGGGCATGGGAGCCCCCAACCGCCTACTCCAGTGACCTTGGTTGACCCTTTGAGGGATTCAACGTGAGGTTTTACTAGGGAGGAGGTCATTGCTTTTGGCGGGATCCCTAACCCGGTCTCGGCGGGGAGACGGATGAGTGCTCGCATTCAGGAGCTCCCGGAGGTGGATGACATGCAGCAGAGGTGCGCTATGAGGGCGGCCAAGCTTCATGATGCCGCGATCTCTACTGGTATGTCCGTCAACATATCTAATTCTTTATTGCATTTTTCTAATGAGGACATTATACATAATGCAAACCAATTAGGAGTTTCACTAGGGGCTACGGATAGTGAGATTTCCAAGTCGGTGAATGATCTTTTAGATTTGGAGGCAGAGCGTGCCTTAGAGACAATTCGTAATCTCGCAGCGGTAAAACCAATGAATGATGATGAGATTGATGCGTTAGGGGTCAGGGTGCTGGATAATCTGTGTGTGGATCTAGCACCATCCAACCATGAGTCTGAGGATGATGATGTGCCCATAGATGATGCAGTTGTTAGTACCGTTGAACCCGGTTATGAGGACCGGGAAACTGAACCTAGTAAACCAAAGCGCAAGTGGAAACGAAAGATTTATCCCGATTCTGCAGTACGTAGGAGTGCTAGGATTCGAACCACCAAAAAATTCTATGATGATCGATGAAAGGAATCTTCTGGAATAGTAGAGGTCTGAAGGACTTGGCTAAAAGAAGGTTTCTGGCTGAGGCATCTTTGGAGCAACGTTTAGATTTTGTTGCTCTTTCAGAAACTGGACGAGCTAACTTTGCGCCCGAGTTTCTTTCCTCTCTTGTGGGTGGTGTTGATTTCGATTGGCATTGTCTCCCCCCGCGAGGAAGATCAGGTGGTATCTTGCTGGGTGTGAGATGCGATTCGCTTGAAGTCCGAAGTGTAGTGATGGGCGACTTCGCGGTTAAGTTTCGAGTCAGGTCTAAAGTAGATGGTTTCAACTGGGCTTTGGTGGCAGTTTATGGTGCCGCACAGCCCGAGCTTAAACCGGAATTTCTGGCGGACCTTGTTCGAATCTGTGGGTCAGAGCAGCTCCCAATTTTAGTTGGGGGTGATTTCAATATCATTAGGAGGAGAGAGGAGAAAAACAATGATAACTTTGACGGCAGGTGGTCGTTTATGTTTATACCATTATTGAAAGCTTGGATCTGAGGGAGATAGAGCTTTCTGGTAGAAAGTTTACCTGGGCTAATGCTTTGCCAAACCCGACTTATGAAAAGCTTGATCGAGTTCTCGCGAGTGTGGAGTGGGAACAGAAGTTCCCTCTTGTAACGGTACAACCTCTCTCGCGGGGCATTTCCGATCATACACCCTTGCTCGTGGATTCTGGTGAGTCGAGCCACGTGGGGAACAAAAACACCTTCTCTTTTGAGATGGCCTGGTTCGAACGCGAAGGATTCTTGGACCTGATTGCCAGGGAATGGGCTAAGGGTGCAGGAGGGAGGACTTCAGTCGAGCGCTGGCAGAATAAGATTAGGAATTTGAGAAGTTTCTTACGGGGTTGGGCTAAGCACCTTAGCGGAGTGTACAAGATTGAAAAGGACAGGCTCCTTTCTCTTATACATGCACTAGACATAAAGGCCAAATCCACGATTTTGTTGCCTGTTGAGCTTCAGGTTAAAGCTGAGGTGGAGAAGAGGTTGAAAGAACTTCTCCGCGAAGAAGAACTGAAGTGGGCGTTGCGGGCTAAGGTCCACAGAGTGGTCCAAGGGGACGCAAATACTCAATTCTTTCACTTGATTGCTAATGGTAAGCACAGAAAGAAGAGGATCTTTCAACTTGAACAAGATGAGGGCACTATTTTAGGACAAGACAACCTCAAAACCTATATAACAGAGTATTATAGGCAGTTGTTTGGACCGCCGGAGGATAGCTGTGTGTCCCTCGATGAGTCCAGGACTGAGGATGTGCCTCAATTGTCGGCTGCTGATAATGATATTCTGGTTGCCCCGTTCACTGAGAAGGAGGTGCTTGATGCTATTGCACAGATGAAAAATAATAAGGCTCCTGGACCGGATGGTTTTCCGGTTGAGTTCTACAAAAAGTGCTGGCACATCATTAAGGGGGATTTGCTTCCTGTGTTTCATGATCTGTTCTTTGGACAGCTTCACTTATTTCACTTGAACTTTGGAACTATCACACTGCTCCCTAAGAAAACGGATGCTGTGAGAATTGAGCAGTTCAGGCCAATCTGCCTTCTCAATGTTAGTTTCAAAATTTTCACCAAGGTCGGGACTAATAGGCTTACACAGATTGCGCTTTCTGTGGTGCAACAGTCCCAAACTGCTTTCATGCCGGACAGAAACATCCTTGAAGGGGTGGTCGTCTTTCATGAAACGCTCCATGAAATCCATTCAAAAAAATTAGATGGAGTAATTTTTGAGGTGGATTTCGAGAAAGCGTACGATAAGGTCAAATGGCCATTCCTCCAACAGGCATTGCGTATGAAAGGTTTTGATGAAGCCTGGCGCCGCCAGGTTGAATCATTCACGCAAAAAGGTAGTGTGGGAATTAAAGTGAATGATGATATTGGTCGTTACTTCCAGACACATAAAGGCCTAAGACAAGGAGATCCGATGTCCCCTATATTGTTTAACATTGTGGTTGATATGTTAGCAATTTTGATAGGGAGGGCTAAGGAGAATGGTCAAGTAAGTGGCTTGGTACCCCATCTTGTTGATGGAGGTGTATCCATCCTACAGTACGCTGATGATACAATCATCTTCATGGAGCATGATTTGGCCAAGGAGAGAAATATGAAGCTGGTGGTATGCATGTTCGAACAATTGACCGGGTTAAAAATTAACTTTCATAAGAGTGAGTTGTACTGCTTTGGTAGAGCAAAGGATGAACAGGACGCTTATAGGCAATTGTTTGGGTGCGAGTTGGGGGAGTTACCTTTCTCCTACTTAGATATCCCGATCCACCATCGTAGGCTGAAGAACCGAGAATGGAAGTGCATCGAAGACCGATTTGAGAAGAAGCTGAGTTGCTGGAAGGGCAAGCTCATGTCATACGGTGGCCGATTAATTTTGATTAACTCGGTACTCACGAGTATGCCTATGTTTCTCTTATCATTCTTTGAAGTCCCAGTTGGTGTCAGGAAAAGACTGGACTTCTATCGATCGTGTTTCTTTTGACAGGTTGATGACTTAAAAAGAAAGTACCGGCTAGCTAAATGGGATATCATCTGTAGACCGAAAGACCAAGGGGGTCTCGGGATCGAGAATCTTGAAGTTAAGAACAGATGTCTTCTTAGTAAGTGGCTGTGGAAACTGTTTTCTGAGACTGATGCCACGTGGGCGCAAATCCTTCGTAGCAAGTACCTCCACACAAAAACTTGGTCCCAGGTTACAGTCAGGCCGACCGACTTGCCTTTTTGGAGAGGACTGATGAAAGTCAAACAGTCCTTTCTTAATAGGACAAAGTTCATTATTGGCAACGGTGCTAGTACGCATTTTTGGGAGGATACTTGGCTCGGAGAGACACCCTTGGCCATTCAATATCCGTCTTTATATCGTATTGTTCAATGACGTGAGGTGTTCGTTGCAACGGTATTTCAATCTATCCCCCTTAATATTCAGTTTAGACGGTCGCTAGCGGGCAATCGTTGGGAAGCTTGGCTCCGTCTAGTTAGGAGACTGATGGAGGTTCAGCTTTCTCAACAACCCGATAAATTACGCTGGAAGCTGGCTAGGTCTGGAGTTCTCACAGTTAAATCAATTATATTGATGTTATTAATTCGTCCTCCATTCCTACCTCTAAGCATGTTTGGGAGGTTAAAGTGCCTTTGAAAATAAAAGTGTTTATGTGGTTTGTCCATAAACAAGTCATTTTAACCAAGGACAACTTGATAAAGCGTAATTGGACAGGAACTACTAGGTGTAGTTTCTGTGATCGGGATGAGACGATTCAACACCTCTTTTTTAATTGCCCGTTAGCCAAAGTTCTATGGCGGACGGTCCACATTGCTTTTAAGATTACTCCACCGAACTCTGTCAATGCGTTATTTGGGATATGGCTTAATGGGATTGAGCCAGACTTAGTGAGACATATTCGTGTTGGAGTTTGCGCCTTGCTGTGGACTATCTGGAATTGCAGAAATGATTTGGTGTTTAACAGAATATCACGTATTCACTTTTTGCAGGTTATTTTCCGAGCCACCACACTGATCCGTTCGTGGTCGCTACTCACTCTGACGGAAGTCAGGGAGCATTTGGTTACTGGATCTGTCCGCTGGGAGATGGTAGCTCGGGATATCTTCAACTGGTTTGGATGGCGGTCATGTAATAAGATAGGCAATTAGTTTACCTATCTTTCTTTAGCCAGCCGGTTGTGGCTTTTCTTTCTTGGCTAGTTGGTGTTTCTAGCCTTTTTAGCTCTGTGTGAACTTTCCTTTTTTGTTCTGTTAGTTGGAGACTTTGAAACCTTGTTCGGATTTTTATTTGGTTAATAAGATGGCCGTATGCATCACTCTGATGCAGAGGCCGGGAAACTCTCCCTTTTCGATAAAAAAAGAAAAAAAAGTTGCCAGATACTTTGCACTTAAGAAGAACCGTCAAGCGCTCCGTCCCCATTAACCGACATATTTCCCAACTTGCTCCGAGTAAGACGGTGCAAAACAAGAGATGATCAGTTGTCGTACTTCGGGTCCTCCATCACAAAGTGGACCAACACAAAGATGAAGATGCCCAGGAAGTTGGTGAAGAAACCCAGGTCTTGGTCGTCAAACATGTGCAGAAAACATTGCAAGCAAAGGATAGTTAAGGTCTGAAAACAAGCTAGCCATGATACATGATCAAATGTGCTGGTTGCCACTTGTCAGAAGTATATGACATGGAAGCAAAGGCTAAAGCACAACATACAAACAGAGGTTATGAACGAGCTGTGCGCCTAGTGTCTACTATAGGATCATGGCCACAGGTTATCAATAAAAAATGCAGCAAGTCAACCTCGCGTAATCTGCTCACCTCGCTTCAAGTATACAGCGTTTTGGTCCTTGAACTTGATCCTATTCAACGCTTCTTCTTTTTTTCTGAGGTGATCCTATTCAACGCATAGGTCGAGGTTTGTCCTTTTTTCTTTTGAGACAAAGGTCGAGGTTTGTCAACCTCGCATAATCTGCTCACCTGACGCTACCCACCATTACTGGGCCAGCTCAAGCAGACTTCGGAAGACTCTCTCTTCCGGTTTTGAAAGATTCTACTAGTAGAACATTCCTTGACAACTTTTCCTTTTTACTGTGTTTTTATTTCGCATTTTCCTATTATTTTTATTTTACAATTTTACTTTTTAAAATACAGCAACATTTCTTAAATTTATGATTTTTCTAAATTCATTTTTTTAAATTCATGAATATTGTTTTAATTTTTCATTTCTTTGAAGTTTGAGAATGTTTTTAAAATTCATGAAATTTACTTTTTTGTAATTTTTAAATTTTGGAAGCATTTTTAAAAATTAGGGAATAATTTTATATTCACATTATTTTGATTTGGGAAAATGTTTTAGATTGGGAATGTTCTCTAAAATTCATGGTTTTTTTAAATTCCTGATTTACTTTTAAAAATTGAAAGTATTTTAAAGAAAACCGATTGAAACAAAAAATTGGCCAAGAAATGAATATAAATAATCGTCACTGCAATACATACTAGAGCGACTCATTTGGCGTTCGCAGGGATGAGCAAACTCACTAGTTAACCCCGTGCAAAGGTCACTCACACCTTCTCTCATGATGACAAGTGATGCATTGCATGTGCGGCACTTACCGCAATCTGGAAGTTTTGGTGGGATTTTCTTCGCATGCACGGGACGCATGTGTCGGTTGCTTGTTTGTCTTTTTCTCATATATTTGTTTTCTCAAAATGTTTTATCCCTTGAATCATCTGTTCGAATCATGAGAGAAGGTGTATTCATAGTCGCGACAGCACAAAGGTTGTTGTCGCCGGCCTGGGTTCGAGTCTCCTCATTCTCCTATAAGAATAAGACAGGGGGCTTCTTTCCCTCTGTTCTCATTCTTTTTCTGTTCGAATCATGAACCGTATTCATAGTCGCGTTCTACTAGGAGTCGCTACCAGCTATCGACTTGCGTCGTGTCCATGTGTGCATGAACATATAGGGTTGCGTGTTTAAGGGGCAGGAACCCACTCAGATTGGATCCAAGTTGATTGGGTGTGGATAATGGATATCACGTGTTGAGTCCATCTCGAACGTCTATATAATTGGAGGGGCAAGACCTTGAAAAGAGTTCGACCAGTTCCACGACCTAGTCATCGTCAGTCGCATGTTGACATCGTGCGAGTGGACCTAGCAGTTCGCTGCCCGACATTTCTCCCTGCACGCATGGATATCTTAGAGACGTCGAAGATTCATAGTTTGGACAAACCGTGAGAAACTATTCGAGGATCCGACGGGAACATGCATCTTCAACTCCATTCCTGTTGTCGTGACCGTGTATCTCCACGGCATGTGTTCACCGTTCGCACAACAATTTTGTTTTGTTTTGTGATAAGATAATTGATGAGTGTTATTTTTACACTCCTCTAACCTAAGTTTAAGTAGAAATATTTTATTAAAACCGAGATATTCGCTCTGATATTGCTACTAATGACTAATGAATGCAAACGATTCTAAATATTCGATCTTTATTTTATTTCCACGAGAAATTGGCTATTTATGGACAAAATCAAGCCAATACATGAAAAGGGGTAAAGTGGAGATAGAGGAGATCAAGTGGGTGGTGCACCAGAGGAAACAGAGCAAAAGGCGACCTTCCATACGACTATCCGCGCTCTTATGGATAGTTGTATGGCATGGCAACCGAGGCGACTGGTCTACGTGAACGACATTTATAAAGGGCTTGGCGCCAAATGAATACCAGAACATCACAGAACAAGCTAGTCATTCTCATCTTCACTAAAGCCATCTCCATCAACCATAGCCGCCACCATTTTCCATCGCCATAGCCACAACCTTCACCACCACCATAGTTCTCAGCAATCTAGTCATACTTGTAATCATGTATCACACACGGCATCCATTGTAAAACATATTATCAATCAATAAATCTTCATGATGTGTTCTTCGTTTGATCTGATCTTCATGTGTAGGTAGTTCGGTAAGGTCATGGGTTGAGGCAAGGGTCTTGCAACCCGATGTATTTTTTTGGAGAGTTCAATGGAAGTACGTTGAATTAACGTCTTGTATGCATAGCATAAAAAATGTTCCGTTGTTGTCTCATGTCTCGTTCGTGTTCTTCATCCCTGCAGGTACCCAAGATCATGGAGAGTGAGTCACAAAGATGCTAAGGGTAGGGAGACCGTGACGTGTTATTCCAAACACCAATGGCAGAAATGTTTAGTGTGATAACACAAGTCGTATCCTTGGAGATTCAAGAGGTGTAGTCATTAAATGCCCAATGCTTTTGTCTGATTATTGCAGTCTTAATTAACAGGGCAACCCCGTGCAACGGACAAGGCCTTCGGTTGGACAACTGACTCTTGATGCAGGACGCGTGCCGGTCAAGACATAATTTAGACACATGCCCCACTTCGATATGTAGCAAGCACATCTTGATGGATGACTTCCAGAGTACAAATTAAGATCATGATTCATGATGGTCCCGACACAAATATATGGTTGTAAGCATAAGTCCTCATACCCATGCCTATTTTTATTATAAGTGTTTTCAGTGTCAGCTTGATTTACGATCTGGTCAAAAGATAGAATTTAATTCTCTAGCAATACCTTGTTTGATACCCTAGCTTAAATGGCACCATCCTCTCGTGGGTTCGGTAACTCAGGGTCACCTCTGGGGAAAAAGGCGAGAATCCTTTCTGCTCCATTTTCGGCTCACTAAAGGAAGTAATCGAACCATTTTCTGGCGTCATTGCCGAGGAGGCTTTGTGTGCCTAGTCTTTGTGTTTAGAGTTTTTATTAAGAGTGTTGTTTGAGTTTTTAGTTTACTTTTTGTTGCAAGTCTTGTCAGTAGAAAACCTAAAAAATATTACTACGAGTCATAACCTAGGAAGCTTTGCTACTCCTAGCAATAGTTTCATGCGTGAACCTATAGCACAACCTGATGTTGTTGCCGCTGAGTATGAGATAAAACCGAACCTAGTCTCTATGGTTCAATAGTATCAATTTGGAGGCTTTGCTTCTGAGGATGTCGGTACGCACTTGCATAATTTTTCTGAATTGTGCAACATGACACACATTAAAGATTATGATCTTGACGCTTTGAAGTTGCACCTATTTCCTTTCTCCTTGAGAAGAAAAGCAAAAGAATGGATTCTATCTTTGCCTACGGGTAATATAACTTCATGGACTGATTGATTCAGTAAGTTTTTATCTAAGTTTTTCCCACCTGCAAAAATTATGCAACTTCGTTCACAGATAACAAGTTTTAAGCAGGAAGATCGCGAGCCACTAGCGCTTGTGTGGGTTCGCACAAAGGATGCTATAAGAAATTGTCGTAACCATGGAATGGAACAGTGGTTAATTTTTCATATGTTTTATAATGTCTTAAATCCTATGTCAAAAACTATGATTGATACTGCTGCAGGAGGAACTATTATGGGTAAGCCCATCGTTGATGATAAAAAGTTACTAGATGAAATGCAAGAAAACTATGCCCGGTGGCATGTTGAGAGGGCTACCACCAAGAGAGTTGACCGCTAAGATTGATGAACTCATCTCCGCCATGAAAGGCAAACAAGAGGTAAATGTGAACGTTATTACTGATGAAGAGGTTAATGATGTCAATTTTATTGCTCGTAATAGCTATAATCCCAACTGAAAAAATAATGGGTATGCATCTAGATTACCTTATCCCAATAATAGTGGAGCACCTAACAATTTTAATGGAAATAGAAATACTCTAGAAGAAATTTAGAATTTTTTTTATTGCTAGTCAGAGTGAGCAGAATGAAACCTTTAAAAATATCTTGAAGAATCATGATAACTTACTTGGTCAATTGACCAGTAAGATTGTTGGATTCACTAACAATGTGCAGGCTCTAGATGGAAGAATTAATAGCATGGAAGCACAAGTGGCTAAAATTGCAGAGAGCCAAACTCTGATTCTATGTAGGTAAACCAGAACCTAACCCGGTTGAAGATGTCAAGATGATGAGAAGTAACAAAGAGAGTGCAATGTGCGAGAGTATACTTATACAGTTACAGACTTCATAAAGATGATAGCAATGAAACACCCACTACCTGAGGTACCAAATGATGAGGCATATAATGTCTTTCTTAATCATGTTGCAACGAAGGTACGCGAGTTGGACGATCAAAGAAAAAAACTATTCAATAAGTTACCTGCTAAGCAAGAAGATGATTTTGAGCGTGAGATTGAGATTGGTTTGACCTGTCACGATTAAGCATGGTGTTATCATTCAAATAAATGATTGCCCTGTCACGATTGATCTTGCTATAGTTGATATGCCTGAAGATCTCATTGCTCCTATAATTCTTGGTAGGCATTTTCTTATGACCATAAAGACTGTTATTAATGTGTTTGAGGGAAATGTGAGATTTGACCTTACTGGGAAGGATCTTTTTGTGAGACATTTTCCCAGGAAAAAGAAAATGAAGACATACACCGGAGACGGCATTATCGTCAATGCTCGAAGCTATGGGCTCGGTGTCTTTTTACCCAAGTGAATCACTATGGTCGAGCTAGCTGACCGAAAACAAGCGCTTCGTGGGAGGCAACCCACGCGAATAAGGTAGAAAAGTAAGTTTTTGTTTTTCGTTTCAATAAAAGAGTGTTGAAGTTTTATCATGGAGGATAAGTTGAGAAGAGTTGTTCTAATGAGGCCTTTGTCTTGCGCAAAATTATCGTGTGTTGTAGTGACATTTGAATGCCTATAAACATGCCTATATGTTGTGTTGGAACTAACCCCGCAGACAGAACAAAATATGGCCTAGCGTGCAACCACCGTGGTTGTTTGACCGATTGTACGGAATCCTGGCGATTGGCGGAGAATCGGTTGGCGGAGGGGCAAATCGCTGACGAGCAGGAGAACGATGGCATCGCCGTGGCCATGGTCGTGGAGGATCTGGGCTTCTTGGATGAGCAGCGGGCATTGTAACAGTCCATGCGCATCGCCCGCGACATCTGCCGCAAGCAATGGCGGCTGCGGGTCCTAAGGGTGGAGAGTGGCGCCTTGTTCATGGACCTTGATGCGAAGGGGAGCGAAGAGGAGGCGTGTGTGACCATAGATGTCGCCGCCCCTACTGTTCATGCCCCGCCACAACAACCACAAGGCCGACCCATCCACGTCAGACGTCGTCGACACGGTGAACTCCGGCGAGAAAGAGTAGGACATGGGACGTGGGCACGCCTAGTGTCCCATGTGGGCCGTGCCCCACGTCCTATTCTCTCCCCCTCCCCCTCTCCCGCAGCTTCACTTCCTGGGGCTCATGGCCGGTGAGTTTGCCGGACATGAGGAAGGCATGATGTAGAACACGGAGGACGCAACAGTCGACGAACATATAGACTAAGTTAAAAAAAATGCCATTCGCTTTTGTTTAGTTGAAATATGTCAAAAATGTAATGGTTCTAATGATAACTGTCCAATTTGCCTGGTTTGTTTAAATTCCTTTTGAAATGTGGTCCGCGTTGAAGGCTTGAAGCCCTATATAACATGGTGATGTCGATGGAACCTGAATCATTTTCTCTCTACCTAAACTTTCCTTTCGCGATGTAGCCCAGTAACAAAGATAATACGGCCCTATTATAGATGGAATATAAATATACTTACCACAGCACCAATACACTGCACTGTTTAGGATGTACACTTGGTGCATGTTTCTTATCGAATACTGTATGTCACACCGCGTATTCCATAGAGCAGCTCCATGGACTATTCTCCTTCTGCCTTTTTTCTTGATAGGAAACACGAAACAGCAGGGAAGGATAACAAGAGGAACCAGTCCAGTCCCACCTACCCTACCCTCAAAATGTGAATATATGTATATAATCATGGCAACATTATTCAGACTAACAAGCGACTGGGTAGCCCGAAATCACTAGATCAGAAAAGCTGCTGCAAATTGTAGCCTTACCACTCAGCATGGCTTTCAACAAATTAGCACCTGCAGTAGGGTTCATCGTAGCGCTGACGGCGTTCCGCCTCACCGGCGTTGGAGCTTCTGTGCCACCAGGCAACTGCACGAGGGAATGCGGTGGGCTGGAGATCCCTTACCCGTTTGGCATCGACCTCGAGGATGGCTGCCAACTTTCTGACCGCCGGCAAGGCTTCAAGCTCCGCTGCCTAGACAGGGGCGGCCGTGGCAAGAGGCTACATTACATCAACCAGGAGGTGCTGGAGATCTCGCTGGAGCATGGCCAGGTCCGGTGGCTGAACAACATCTCCTCCGACTGCTACAACGCCACCGCCGGGGAGATGGAGGTCAACAGCCCGCCGTCGAACATGGACCTGGAGGGCTCCATCTTCCGGCTCTCCGACACCGCCAACAAGTTCACCGTGCTCGGCTGCAAGAGGCTCGCCTACATCGGCGACACGGACAACGTCACGTCGTACACGGCCGTGTGCGGGGCCACATGCAAGGACGGCAACCTCTCGCTGCTGACCAACGGTTCCTGCGAGGGGATCGGCTGCTGCCGGACGGCGATCCCGAGGGGGCTGGAGAACTACCGGGTGTGGTTCGACGGGAGCTTCAGCACCGGCCGCTGTAGCTACGCGGCGCTGGTGGAGGCGTCCAACTTCACCTTCTCGTCCGCCTACCTTTCCTCGTCGGCGTTCGTCGACGCCTACGGCGGGCAGGCGCCGCTGGTGGTGGACTGGGCTATTGGAACGCTGCAAGGGGAGACTTGCGAGTCAGCACGCGCCAAGCCGGAGTCCTATCCGTGCGTCGGCAACGACAGCGTGTGCATCGACTCGCCTATTGGACGAGGCTACTTCTGCAGATGCAAGAAAGGGTACCAAGGAAATCCTTACCTTCCATACGGATGCAAAGGTAACAAAAAGACTAACAACAATTCCACACTTACCATACGACCAAGTCTCCAGTCTTTAATTCAATTTTCAGGATAACTTATTAATCCATCTGTTGCAGAATAAATTCGGTTTGTTTCTCTTAAAAAATGAATTCGGTTTGTTAAAGCAAAATACAACGTGAAATTGGTTTTCTGATTAAAATATGGACGAATATTCTTCTAAAATGGACGAATATTCTTGTAAAATGGTAAAAAAAAATTGTGTTTTTTTAGCAAGAAATGGTAATTTTGTTGACATGCCGTTTCTTTTACCTTTTCCAAGATTTTCCAAGATTAGTCTCACTATTGCACCAAACCATCTACTGGTCCAAGTAATGACAATTCTTGCACCAAACCGAGGTTCCAATCTTAATTTACTTTTGCATGGTAGTAACTTATTACTCCCTCTCCATCCTTGTAGAACGAATTTGATTTTTTTCAAAGCAAAATACAACTTGAAATTAGTTTTCTGATTTTAAAAAATGGAAGAATATTCTTACGAAACAGTAAATTTGACACAACATCGAATTTTCAGGTGGCAGTAATACCAATTTTTCATCTACTAGCTAATTGCCCGTGCGTTGCAATGGGGACATAGGTTCAACACCAATCGTGTCTGTGATATGTAGTATGTTTACCCCTTTCGCTTCTCCTCCTCACACAAGAGCACCCAATGAATAGGGTTTCCCTGCCTCCTGTCACGCTGGCGCCGATCTGCCTTGCATCCTACGACCTTAGGGCCATGGAGGCGTGGTGGATCCCGGCCCTCGCCGGCGGGAGGCTCCTGCTTCCTTTTTAGGTGTTATTTGGAGTTTGTCTAGGGTTTTTGTCCTGCTCGAGAAGACGAGACGACGACGACTCCCTAAAGATGGAATAAGGTTCTCCCGCCTAGCCCATGTCTTAGTGGTGTGTCTAGCGTCATCGGAGGGTGTGTAGATGTAACGCCCCGAGACCGACGCTCCAGTAGACTTCCAGCTATTCCGAGTTTCGTCGTGTGATTTGTTTTATTTGTTGCATTCATCCTTGCATCATGTGCATTGCATCATGTCATCATGCCATCATATCATTAATTTTTAAAACCTCAACTAAATAAAAATGCATAGATCTTTTGATCTATTTAAATCGAGGGAATTCACATGGTGACTTCTCTTTATAACATATCCTCCAATATTAGGGAGCTATATTAAATATTCCACTATTTTGGAATCACCAAAACACACTTACAAAATAATTTCGTTCCTTTTCTGCTTCAAGTTTGGTCTCCAACCTTGCCAATATTTATTTCATCATTTTCCGGAGCTCCACCAAAAATCCGAACATTTTTGGACCTTCCTTTCATCAAGTCCTAGTTCAAACCCATTTGAATTAAATTCAAATGAGTTTGAATTTAAATCTTTCAATCATGGCCTTCTATTTTTCTTGGAACGAGCTCATTTTTATGAGTCCGGGAAAATACCCTCCTGCTCAAGCTCCACCTCTAACCTCTTTTTCTTTTCTTTCTCATCTCTGTTTTTTCTTTTCTTTTAACAGTGAGAGAGAGCCCAGCCTAACGAGCAAAACCAGGCCGGGCCGGCCTGCTTCCTCGCAGCCCACCTCTCCAGCCGCAGCCAGCCGTAGCCCACTATCTAAGCAGGCCCAGCCGCGCCCCCCTCTAACCCTAGCCCGATCCCCTCGATCCCTCCTCCTCATCCCCTCGCGCCGCCACCTTCGTTCAGCGATCCCCATCGCACGCAGCCCCGCATCGCCAGGGAGCGCCGCCAGCGCTCGACCCCACTCCCTCCTCTCGATCCCCATCTCCCTCTCGCCTCTCACCTCGCGCGCGACCCCGTCGCCGAACCATCTCCACCTCGCGATGCCTCCCTTTCTCAAGCGCCCCCGCGCCCTGCCAGCCTCGGCCTCTCGCGGCTGCCGCTGCTGGCCCGCTGCCGAGCTCTCCACCGCGCCCGAACCCTCCTCTCGCTCGTCGCCCCGCCTCCAGGGTCCTCCCCTTGCTCCCGCGCTCCGCCCTCGCCGGAGAAGAGAGCCAGGCCGGAGCCCCGTCGGCCTCCTTGCCTCCGTCGCGTCCCGTTCCATCAGCCCCACGCCCGGCCTCCGCAACTCCACCGGGACGGCCAACTCCGGCGCCCCTCCGTCGCCCTCAAGCTCGTTCAGCGGCCCCCTGTCTTCTCCTCGTGCCCGCCGCCGTCTTCATCTGCGCCCGGAGGAGCCCACCGCCTCCCTGCCTTCTGGTCGACCTCGTCCTCGGCCCCGAGATTCTGCTGCCATGGCGTCCCGAGCTCCGCCACACCTCTGCTCCTGCTTCCCCTTCATGCACCTGCCGACCACCACCGCACCGAGTCTTTTGCCTTGCTTCGTTTTGGTTTGGAGACTGAGACGAGACCGCCAAGATGCACCCTGGTTTCGCCAAGGCCCTCTGTTCGACTCCGTGTACAACTACACGGTGAGACGCCAAGTACCACGACGACCATCACTTGCCAAGTACCACTACATGGTGACGCGTCAAGTACCTCTACCGCGTCTACGGGATCGCCAAGAACGCGTACCTCGACGACCTGCCAAGTACCCCTTCGGATCGCCAAGTTCATCTACCACGTGTACCACTATCGTCGACCCTCGAAGACCCCATGGACCCCGAACATCCACGGGACATGAACAACTACTTCCACTACGATATGTACCACTACCGTCGCCACGTGAACAACTACTTCCCTCGACGACTCAAACCGCTCTGAAAACGCACGCTTCGAAGGTATAACCCCGAGACGTCGTCCGTGGACCGAATGCTTTGTTGTATGAGATGCTTATGTTTGCACCGTGTCCGAATTGTCATTGCAAGTTCCTCCTCGTTTCCATGCCACAATTCCGTGGGAACCCGGTAGCCGGGGGCACCCCACCATCTTGCATGACACGCTCACGCCTCCTTTTGCACCGGTATCTCTGTGAGCTACCGGAACCGGAATGTTGCCGTGGCACCATTTTTGTTTCGCCGCCGTGGCACCCTTTTCGTTCCGCCGTGGCGACAAATGCTCCTTAACATGCTCATGTCAACATTTTCATAAAATTGCATAAAACTTGTATATGTCATCCGCATCATGATAACAATATTTAAAATGTTTAAACTTGTTGTTGCATTAAATTGCTAAATGCATATGGGGATTTACCGGATTTGTTGTTTTTATATCCGGCCCCATTTAAATTGTTTAGATGGTATAGTTTATATTATGTTTCACCCCTTGCCATGTTTAACCACACTTAATATTGTTGTGTTCCTTAACGAGAGAGAACTAAATAATTGATGTGGTGTTTCGTCAATATGCAACTCGTTGCATATTGAGCTCCACTTAATTTGTAGTATTGTTTGTTGCACTTTGCCATGCCATGCCTCATTTAAACCGGACATGCATCATACTTGTTTGTGCATCATGACTTGTTTATGCTTGTGTGTTTACTATGTTGTTTGTTTCTTTCCGGGTTGCTTCTCTCGTTAGCTTCGGTTTCGTTCCGGAGTTGTGAGGATTTGTTCGTCTACGACCGTTTGTCTTCTTCTTGGATTCGTTCTTCTTCCTTGCGGGATCTCAGGCAAGATGATCATACCCTCGAAATCACTACTATCTTTGCTATGCTAGTTTGCTCGCTCTTTTGCCATGCCAATGCTACGATGCCTACCATTTGCTTGTCAGCCTCCCAAATTGCCATGTCAAACCTCTAACCCACCATGTCCTAGCAAACCGTTGATTGGCTATGTTACCGCTTTGCTCAGCCCCTCTTATAGCGTTGTTAGTTGCAGGTGAAGATTGAAGTTTGTTCCTTGTTGGAACATGGAGATGTTGTTCCTTGTTGGAACATGTTTACTTGTTGGGATATCACAATATATCTTATTTAATTAATGCATCTATATACTTGGTAAAGGGTGGAAGGCTCGGCCTTATGCCTGGTGTTTTGTTCCACTCTTGCCGCCCTAGTTTCCGTCATATCGGTGTTATGTTCCCGGATTTTGCGTTCCTTACACGGTTGGGCTATAATGGGAACCCCTTGACAGTTCGCCTTAAGTAAAGCTTCTCCAGCAATGCCCAACATTGGTTTTACCATTTGCCACCTAGCCTTTCTTTCCCTTGGGTTCTGCAGACTCAAGGGTCATCATTTTTTTAAACCCCCCCGGGCCAGTGCTCCTCTGAGTGTTGGTCCGAACTAGAGCCCTGTGCAGCGCCCCCTCGGGGAAACTCGAGGTTGGTTTTAGTTGTACGGATTGCTCATCTGAGTGTGCCCTGAGAAAGAGATATGTGCAGCTCCTATCGGGATTTGTCGGCACATTCGGGCGGTGTTGCTGGTTTAGTTTTACCCTGTCGAAATGTCTTGTTGTACCGGGATACCGAGTCTGATCGGAATGTCTCGGGTGGAGGTCTATTCCTTCGTTGACCGTGAGAGCTTGTCATGGGCTAAGTTGGGACACCCCTGCAGGGATTGAACTTTCGAAAGCCGTGCCCGCGGTTATGGGCAGATGGGAATTTGTTAACGTCCGGTTGTAGAAAACCCGAAGTTGACCTTAATTAAAATACATCAACCGCGTGTGTAACCGTGATGGTCTCTTCTCGGCGGAGTCCGGGAAGTGAACACGGTGTTGGAGTTATGCTTGACGTAGGTTGCTATAGGATCACTTCTTGATCATACTTTTATCGACTCGTGCTTTGCCCTCTCTTCTCGCTCTCTTTTGCGATTGTAGCCACCATATATGCTAGTCGCTTGCTGCAGCTCCACCTCATTACTCCATCCTTCCTATAAGCTTAAATAGTCTTGATCTCGCGGGTGCGAGATTGCTGAGTCCCCGTGGCTCACAGATACTTCCAAAACCAGTTTGCAGGTGCCTATGTTACCGTGCAGATGACGCAACCAAGCTCAAGGAGGAGCTCGATGAAGATCTTGCCCTTTGTGTTGTTTCGTTCTAGTTGATCAGTAGTGGAGCCCAGTTGGGGTCGATCGGGGACCTTTGTCGCATTTGGGGTTCTTCTTTTATTTTGGTTCCGTAGTCGGACCTTGATTGTATCTGGATGATGTAATGCTTTATTCATGTAATTGTGTGAAGTGGCGATTGTAAGCCAACTATGTATCTCTTTCCCTTATGTATTACATGGGTTGTGTGAAGATTACCTCACTTGCGACATTGCTTTCAATGCGGTTATGCCTCTAAGTCGTGCTTCGACACGTGGGAGATATAGCCGCATCGAGGGCGTTACAAGTTGGTAATCAGAGCCTTCCCCGACCTTAGGAGCCCCACTGCTTGATCGTTTTTAGCGGCCGAGTTGTGTCTAGAAAAATGTTTTGAGTCATTTAGGAATTATATATCGGAGAGTTAGGAATTCTTTTTACTCCCCAGTCTCTTCATCGCTCTGGTAAGGCATCCTGACGTAGAGTTTTGACTCTTCTCTTCTCAAATTTCACTAAAAAATTTTAGGATCACGCGGGTATCTTGGAATCGTTCCGATGGTTTTATGATGAGAACATTGTCTTGGTGCCTCCTGTCAGGGGTTTAGTGGAAGTGTCCCGGGGAGTTGAGCTCTGAGGTGTTGTCATCATAATTTTATCGTTGCAGTTCTGGAATACCTGAGTTTAGTACGCCGACATCGAAAATCTCTTTTATGCAGTTGTTGGTGAGATAACCCCGATAACCCAGTACTGAGGTGAGTACGGGAGTATTGCCATGACTTGTATAACGGATGCTTTTCGAAGGTTGAGGTAGACGATTTCCGAAGGTTTCTTGGTTATGTGTTGAAGGATGGATACAGCTGGATGTAGGATTTGTTAGTTTGGGTGAGATATTATGCTTCCCCTGTATCCCCAACACCTGATTGCATAACCGGAAAATTTCGGGAGTTTCATAGGTGGGAATTCAAGTAGCTCTTAGGATATCTTTCTGACGGATGTATGATATGAAATTGGGGTTCGACGTCTAGTGGTCCGCCTATTCACGGTTGGTTTTACAGTGGTCTCGTTGTGTCTTAAAGAGTCCTTGGCTATGCTGACTCGGGGACGCTTCGTATGTCATGTGCACTGCCTTGTACATGATGGTGCTGTACGATCGAGCCCGTGTAGGCCCCACCACGAAAACTTCGGACGAAATCTCTATCATATGTTTGTTCTGGCTTATTTTGCAAGCCAATCCTTTGTTTTGTTTTGAGTTGTGGTATTCGAGTTGCTTCGAAGTCAAATGTTGATTCCATACCTTTTCCAAATGGTGTTCTCATATTCCTATGTGAATATTAATCCTTCTTGATCATCGAGTCTGTCTTGTCAATCATTTTTTTAACCGGTGTGTCTCTCCTCAAGTGGATCCGTTCACGTCAACATTTGCAAGATCATTTATCACTTCTTCTCAACGGTGTTGTTTCATCCGTCTCCAAGTTGCCTTTGTTTTTCCCACCCTCCCTCCCTTTTGTTTTTCTTCAAGGACTAAGATTTCTTCTTCAAGTATCCATTTTATTGATGGGAAGTTTCTCCATTCTTTTCCGTCAATATTCTTATCCGGTGATTCTCACGTATATTCTAGCGGAGCTTCAAGTTCGTCACTCTTCACTCGTTTTCTTCTCCGGTGGATTTAATTCAAGCTTTGGTATTAAGCATACTCCTTTTCTTTTTTTTCCAATGCTTTTCTTATGCCGGTGCACCTCTTAATCATCCATCTCTCGCTATTAAATTGTTCCGGAGTGCTCAAGATATCTCGAAGATTTGTGTTTCCACTCTGCATTCGTTCAAGCTCTTTCGAGATTGGTATCTCATTCAAGTCTTTTATTTCAACCGGTGCATTATCTCTCTTCAAATTGTTCAACGGTGTTTCTTTTGAGTGGGCCCTAACCCACAGGTCTTTTCCCAGGATCTTACCTGACTCTTCTATTTTCCCAGAGCTATCCTAAATTCTTCTCCAAGTTTGACGTAAGAATGAGTTATCATTAGTCAAGTGCTTTTTCTCCAAGATCTTTCAAATTCTTTTCATAGTTGGCTCAACCTCTTCGCTTTTGATTCTTCCGGTGTGCCTCAATAATTCTTGGTGGTGTTTCTCGTTGTCATTCTCATCATTTGAAGACCGAAGAAGAGTTTCTCTTTAATCTTGCTCTATTCTCTTCAAGATTCATGGTGCTAGCTTGTTGCCATCCTCTCATAATTGTTTTCGATTGTGAGAATCTTTTTCACCCATCAGGAGATATTCAAGAGTCTTCTCAGTTTGTCATCCGGAGTCCATCAATTCAGGTTTATTCATTCTCAGCCGTCAGTTATCATTCTCCTATCTTGCCGGTGCATTGTTCAATGATCTCTAATCAGTTCTTGATCTCTTCGTTCTCATGTATCTAGATTGTCTCATGTATCTTCGTTCATTTCACTATTCTTCCCGGTGTTTCTTTGTCTTCCCTTAATTCATTTTCAATCCGTACGATGGTTCGTTCAAGATTTTTTCTTCTTTCTTATCATATCAATTCATTTGTTGTTCCAATCCTACCGGTGGTTCGTTGAAGACCTTCTCAAGTTTACGTTATATCTCTCTTAATCTTTTCTACGAGAATAAGTAATATGTCAAATCCATTGATTGTCATCAATTTAATTGGTGAAGGATAGACATAACATAATTCTTATTCTTGTTTCATCAAGTTTATTCAATTTCTTTTCCGGAGTGGTTCATCGTATCACATTCTCAGTTCGAGTTGCTCATCTTTTCTTTCCCGGAGTTCCAAGATCTAATTATCATTCCAAAGATCTATCTAACCATTGCAAGGGTTCACCTTGTGTTTTCAATTTCTCTTTCTTTTCATTCCTTTTGTTTACCGGAGTTCTTCATGGAGGTTCTACATGATGGTTCATCAAGGATTTAATTCCCTTCTCAAAGTTTTCATCGAGATTCTTTCCTAAGGAGCTCAAGCTTTCTTCATATGGTAATCCGGAGTGCAATTCTTTCTACCATATTTTGGAGGTGGTATTATGTCATTCTTGATAATTTGAGTTCATGTTCCATGATTCACATGTTGTTAAGAATGAGTTATTTTTAAATCCATCAACCTCGTTGTTGGAGTTGTCTTGTGTCATATTTCACCTAAAAGCCTTCCATTGGGAATGTTGCTATTTGTGGTGCTTGCCAATGATCCAAGTTATCTCTTTATCATCTTGGTGGAAGAAGTTTTCATCTCTTCGTTGATCTCAAGCAAGCAATTGTTTCCGTTAGTGGCCGGTTGTCACCTCATAATTTTGAGATGTTTTCCATAAGCCCACTACAAGCTTGTGCTTTTTGTTGTTGATTTTCCAACAACTCCGTTCAATTCTTCTTTGCAAGGATGCTTTCCAAACTCATTTGTGGCAGAAGTTGGCATTTTCTTCTCCATTCTTCTATTTCAATTACCTATCTTCTATTCTTTTGTTTCGGAGGCATTGTGATGTTGTGCTTTTCACTCATCATCTCGAATTGTGAGGATCGTGTTCTTTTCCTTGCTTATCCATTTAACCGGAGTCTCATCCAAGTGCTTTCATTTTGCCAAATTCATGTTCTTTTCCTTCCATCTTCAACCGGAGTGCTTCCCAAATTCTTTCTCTCTCATCTTGTTTTAACTGGAGTGGTTTCGAATTCTATCTTGTCCATTAAACTCTTGATTCATGTCTTTGCAACCTTCAAGTTCTCGTAATGTTCCTTGTTCCTTTTTTTTTCCAACGGATTGTTTGCAATCTCGTTCTTCTCAGTTGTGCTCTTTCTTTTAAATTGCTCAACCTCTCAAGGTTCTTTGGTTTCACTCATTGGTCGAAGAAGCAACTTAGTTTTACCTCTTCTCTTTCTCTTCCGTTTTCTCTCCGGTGCCATTCTAGATCTCGGGACGAGATCCTCTTGTAGTGGTGGAGTGTTGTAACGCCCCGAGACCGACGCTCCAGTAGACTTCCAGCTATTCCGAGTTTCGTCGTGTGATTTGTTTTATTTGTTGCATTCATCCTTGCATCATGTGCATTGCATCATGTCATCATGCCATCATATCATTAATTTTTAAAACCTCAACTAAATAAAATGCATAGATTTTTCGATCTATTTAAATCGAGGGAATTCACATGGTGACTTCTCTTTATAACATATCCTCCAATATTAGGGAGCTATATTAAATATTCCACTATTTTGGAATCACCAAAACACACTTACAAAATAATTTCGTTCCTTTTCTGCTTCAAGTTTGGTCTTCAACCTTGCCAATATTTATTTCATCATTTTCCGGAGCTCCACCAAAAATCCGAACATTTTTGGACCTTCCTTTCATCAAGTCCTAGTTCAAACCCATTTGAATTAAATTCAAATGAGTTTGAATTTAAATCTTTCAATCATGGCCTTCTATTTTTCTTGGAACGAGCTCATTTTTATGAGTCCGGGAAAATACCCTCCTGCTCAAGCTCCACCTCTAACCTCTTTTTCTTTTCTTTCTCATCTCTGTTTTTTCTTTTCTTTTAACAATGAGAGAGAGCCCAGCCTAACGAGCAAAACCAGGCCGGGCCGGCCTGCTTCCTCGCAGCCCACCTCTCCAGCCGCAGCCAGCCGTAGCCCACTATCTAAGCAGGCCCAGCCGCGCCCCCCTCTAACCCTAGCCCGATCCCCTCGATCCCTCCTCCTCATCCCCTCGCGCCGCCACCTTCGTTCAGCGATCCCCATCGCACGCAGCCCCGCATCGCCAGGGAGCGCCGCCAGCGCTCGACCCCACTCCCTCCTCTCGATCCCCATCTCCCTCTCGCCTCTCACCTCGCGCGCGACCCCGTCGCCGAACCATCTCCACCTCGCGATGCCTCCCTTTCTCAAGCGCCCCCGCGCCCTGCCAGCCTCGGCCTCTCGCGGTTGCCGCTGCTGGCCCGCTGCCGAGCTCTCCACCGCGCCCGAACCCTCCTCTCGCTCGTCGCCTCGCCTCCAGGGTCCTCCCCTTGCTCCCGCGCTCCGCCCTCGCCGGAGAAGAGAGCCAGGCCGGAGCCCCGTCGGCCTCCTTGCCTCCGTCGTGTCCCGTTCCATCAGCCCCACGCCCGGCCTCCGCAACTCCACCGGGACGGCCAACTCCGGCGCCCCTCCGTTGCCCTCAAGCTCGTTCAGCGGCCCCCTGTCTTCTCCTCGTGCCCGCCGCCGTCTTCATCTGCGCCCGGAGGAGCCCACCGCCTCCCTGCCTTCTTCTCGACCTCGTCCTCGGCCCCGAGATTCTGCTGCCATGGCGTCCCGAGCTCCGCCACACCTCTGCTCCTGCTTCCCCTTCATGCACCTGCCGACCACCACCGCACCGAGTCTTTTGCCTTGCTTCGTTTTGGTTTGGAGACTGAGACGAGACCGCCAAGATGCACCCTGGTTTCGCCAAGGCCCTCTGTTCGACTCCGTGTACAACTACACGGTGAGACGCCAAGTACCACGACGACCATCACTTGCCAAGTACCACTACATGGTGACGCGTCAAGTACCTCTACCGCATCTACGGGATCGCCAAGAACGCGTACCTCGACGACCTGCCAAGTACCCCTTCGGATCGCCAAGTTCATCTACCACGTGTACCACTATCGTCGACCCTCGAAGACCCCGTGGACCCCAAACATCCACGGGACATGAACAACTACTTCCACTACGATATGTACCACTACCGTCGCCACGTGAACAACTACTTCCCTCGACGACTCAAACCGCTCTGAAAACGCACGCTTCGAAGGTATAACCCCGAGACGCCGTCCGTGGACCGAATGCTTTGTTGTATGAGATGCTTATGTTTGCACCGTGTCCGAATTGTCATTGCAAGTTCCTCCTCGTTTCCATGCCACAATTCCGTGGGAACCCGGTAGCCGGGGGCACCCCACCATCTTGCATGACACGCTCACGCCTCCTTTTGCACCGGTATCTCTGTGAGCTACCGGAACCGGAATGTTGCCGTGGCACCATTTTTGTTTCGCCGCCGTGGCACCCTTTTCGTTCCGCCATGGCGACAAATGCTCCTTAACATGCTCATGTCAACATTTTCATAAAATTGCATAAAACTTGTATATGTCATCCGCATCATGATAACAATATTTAAAATGTTTAAACTTGTTGTTGCATTAAATTGCTAAATGCATATGGGGATTTACCGGATTTGTTGTTTTTATATCCGGCCCCATTTAAATTGTTTAGATGGTATAGTTTATATTATGTTTCACCCCTTGCCATGTTTAACCACACTTAATATTGTTGTGTTCCTTAACGAGAGAGAACTAAATAATTGATGTGGTGTTTTGTCAATATGCAACTCGTTGCATATTGAGCTCCACTTAATTTGTAGTATTGTTTGTTGCACTTTGCCATGCCATGCATATTTAAACCGGACATGCATCATACTTGTTTGTGCATCATGACTTGTTTATGCTTGTGTGTTTACTATGTTGTTTGTTTCTTTCCGGGTTGCTTCTCTCATTAGCTTCGGTTTCGTTCCGGAGTTGTGAGGATTTGTTCGTCTACGACCGTTTGTCTTCTTCTTGGATTCGTTCTTCTTCCTTGCGGGATCTCAGGCAAGATGATCATACCCTCGAAATCACTACTATCTTTGCTATGCTAGTTTGCTCGCTCTTTTGCCATGCCAATGCTACGATGCCTACCATTTGCTTGTCAGCCTCCCAAATTGCCATGTCAAACCTCTAACCCACCATGTCCTAGCAAACCGTTGATTGGCTATGTTACCGCTTTGCTTAGCCCCTCTTATAGCGTTGTTAGTTGCAGGTGAAGATTGAAGTTTGTTCCTTGTTGGAACATGGAGATGTTGTTCCTTGTTGGAACATGTTTACTTGTTGGGATATCACAATATATCTTATTTAATTAATGCATCTATATACTTGGTAAAGGGTGGAAGGCTCGGCCTTATGCCTGGTGTTTTGTTCCACTCTTGCCGCCCTAGTTTCCGTCATATCGGTGTTATGTTCCCGGATTTTGCGTTCCTTACACGGTTGGGCTATAATGGGAACCCCTTGACAGTTCGCCTTAAGTAAAGCTTCTCCAGCAATGCCCAACATTGGTTTTACCATTTGCCACCTAGCCTTTTCTTTCCCTTGGGTTCTGCAGACTCAAGGGTCATCATTTTTTTAAACCCCCCCCCCCGGGCCAGTGCTCCTCTGAGTGTTGGTCCGAACTAGAGCCCTGTGCAGCGCCCCCTCGGGGAAACTCGAGGTTTGGTTTTAGTTGTACGGATTGCTCATCTGAGTGTGCCCTGAGAAAGAGATATGTGCAGCTCCTATCGGGATTTGTCGGCACATTCGGGCGGTGTTGCTGGTTTAGTTTTACCCTGTCGAAATGTCTTGTTGTACCAGGATACCGAGTCTGATCGGAGTGTCTCGGGTGGAGGTCTATTCCTTCGTTGACCGTGAGAGCTTGTCATGGGCTAAGTTGGGACACCCCTGCAGGGATTGATCTTTCGAAAGCCGTGCCCGCGGTTATGGGCAGATGGGAATTTGTTAACGTCCGGTTGTAGAAAACCCGAAGTTGACCTTAATTAAAATACATCAACCGTGTGTGTAACCGTGATGGTCTCTTCTCGGCGGAGTCCGGGAAGTGAACACGGTGTTGGAGTTATGCTTGACGTAGGTTGCTATAGGATCACTTCTTGATCATACTTTTATCGACCGTGCTTTGCCCTCTCTTCTCGCTCTCTTTTGCGATTGTAGCCACCATATATGCTAGTCGCTTGCTGCAGCTCCACCTCATTACTCCATCCTTCCTATAAGCTTAAATAGTCTTGATCTCGCGGGTGCGAGATTGCTGAGTCCCCGTGGCTCACAGATACTTCCAAAACCAGTTTGCAGGTGCCTATGTTACCGTGCAGATGACGCAACGAAGCTCAAGGAGGAGCTCGATGAAGATCTTGCCCTTTGTGTTGTTTCGTTCTAGTTGATCAGTAGTGGAGCCCAGTTGGGGTCGATCAGGGACCTTTGTCGCATTTGGGGTTCTTCTTTTATTTTGGTTCCGTAGTCGGACCTTGATTGTATCTGGATGATGTAATGTTTTATTCATGTAATTGTGTGAAGTGGCGATTGTAAGCCAACTATGTATCTCTTTCCCTTATGTATTACATGGGTTGTGTGAAGATTACCTCACTTGCGACATTGCTTTCAATGCGGTTATGCCTCTAAGTCGTGCTTCGACACGTGGGAGATATAGCCGCATCGAGGGCGTGACAGTAGAGGTGTGTCTCCGGCGGATTTTATGGGATACGTTCGATGTCTGTCTTCGATGGATCTGTTTGGATTCGGTCTTCGTTCATCCGCATATGTGTGCCTACATATTGTATTCTTTTGATCTATGCTTCTCTTCATCAGCGACAGTTGTTGTTCTGGTGCGCTGGTCCTTTGGGGCCTTAGCATGATGACTTCCCGACTATCTACTACAACAAGGTTTGTCCGGCTTTGATAGGGAGGGGTCATGACGGCAGCGCGCCTTTGACTCGCATCAGTGCTTATAGTCATCGCTGGTGGTCTACAAACATAATGTAATTTATTTTACTTCTAGTGTTCTTACTGCCATTATGTTTGATGAATAGATTAGAAATTTTCCCCACGCACAAAAAAAAAACACCAATCGTGTCCGACATATACCTTACACCCACCATATTCTAGATTTTGGTAAGATTTGATTTGATTTGAGTATGGTTAGTGAAGGCAAGGAATGTTTTGATTTAGGTGAGGTTTTGCTAAGATTCAATTTGATTTGGATAGGGTACGGGAAGCAAGGAAAGTTTTGATTTAGTTGGGGTTTTGATAAGATTTGATTTAATTGAGTTAATTCATGATGTGGTTTTGAGAGACTACGGACTAATGTACAAACACTAAACCTGCCATTACAACCGTAGACTCCCCTTTAATGTAAACTATGTCACCTCACCATCAAGAGCCCTATAGCCTCTCTTTAAAGCAATTTTTAAACAGGCGTGTAAAATCCTTATGTTGGTGGTCCATGGAATTAAGCAAATTTCGACCCCAAAAAATCACTATGCATTTTAAAAGGGTAAACCTAATCTCTCAAAGCCCACAATTTGCACTACGATAATCTTTTTAACCCCCAATCAAAGCCCACAATTTGCACTACGATAAAAACAATGTTGACGTTCTGCATTAGAGTCGTTGTAAGATAGGTCAATGGCTTCACGAAGGTGAAAATGTTATACATTATTTCAGGAACTATGACCATGTTAAATATGCCAAAAGGAGTTATCCTCCTTTTCGGGAAAAAGGCGTGACCTCAGCTGTTAAGATTATATATCAAACAGTCCGCGTGGCTCATAGGCAATATTAGAATTAGAGTCAGATTATTCACACAAAAAAAGAAAAAATTGAGTCAGATTGTAGGTACCTAGTTGTCTGGCTATCTTCGTCCAAAAATGGTTATTTAGCTACCAGTAGAACTGGAAATGTCGGTTTCATGGAAAAGGCTGACGATATGCACGTGTTATTAATTGCAGTCGTGTTTTATCATTCTAGGTATGATAGTCAATATATTACCCGCCCAAGTTCTAGGAAAGCCAGTCTTTTGCCCCATGACATGGCTAATATTCTGATTCAGATCTCCTAATCTTGTCAAGAAGACAAGAACATATGTATTACCTTGGGGAAATAAGGTTTTTCTTTGATATTATTTTGCTTGTGCACCTTACCAAGATGTGCCTCATTTTGCAGATGTCGATGAGTGCCTTGACCCAAAAAATTATGAAGGGACGTGCCACAATATCATTGGAGACTTCATCTGTTGTCCTCCGAGAACAAAATATGATCCCAAAAAAATGCAGTGCACCTCTACCAAAAAGAAAACTCTCGTCATAGGTACCTACCTTTCAATTATTATGGGGTATATGAAAACAACAATAAGCTTATTGGCATATGGTTTTACATAGGTGTTACCATTGGGCTGGGTGCGGGCTTTGGAATGCTACTTCTTGGCTTGAGTGGAATGTCCATCTCCTATTGATGGAAAAGATACGTCAAAAAACAACAACGCAGGCTTTATTTCCAGAAAAACCAAGGCCTTCTATTGGAACAACTCATATTATCAGATGAAAATGCGTGATAGAACAATGATTTTCTCCTTAGAGGAGTTGGAGAAGGCAACAAACAACTTTGATGAAACTCGTATTGTAGGCCGTGGAGGACATGGCATGGTATACAAAGGCATCTTATCGGACCAACGTATGGTGGCTATAAAAAAGTCAAAACTTGTTGAGGAATCTGAGATCAATCAGTTTATTAATGAGGTTGTAATCCTCTCCCAGATAAATCATCAAAATATCGTGAAGCTCTTTGGATGTTGTCTTGAAACAGAAGTGCCGCTCTTAGTATCTGATTTTATCCCTAATGGCTCTCTATTTGATGTTTTGCATGGTGAGCCAACTAGTAGACTATGTTTATCCTGGGATGATTGTTTGAGGGTTGCTCAAGAAACTGCTGGAGCTCTCTGTTATCTACATACATCTGCCTCGATATCGGTCTTTCATCGTGATGTGAAGTCCTCGAATATCCTGTTAGATGGAAATTTCACTGCTAAAGTTTCAGATTTTGGTGCTTCAAGAACAGTTCCTATTGACCAAACTCATGTTACCACAAATGTACAAGGAACATTCGGATACTTGGATCCAGAATATTATCAAACTGGGCAACTAAATGAGAAAGGCGATGTGTATAGTTTTGGTGTGGTACTCATAGAGTTACTTACAAGAAAAGAGCCTGTTTTTAGAAGTAATTCAGGTTCAAAGCAAAACTTGTCCATCTACTTCATTACAGAGATTAAAACAAAGTCAGTAAGAGAGGTGGTAGCCACTCAAGTTCTTGAAGAAGCAAGCGAGGATGAAATTTGTATCATTGCCTCTCTTGCGGAGACGTGTTTGCGTCTCAAGGGAGAAGAAAGGCCTACTATGAAGCAAGTGGAGAGTACATTACAATATTTGCGAACAAAAAGGTTGGCCTCATGTCATGTTGTTCAAAGGAGCGAAGAAGAAATCCAACCACTTGTCTCTAGTTTTCAACCTTTCGCCATTCATATGGATGATAAATCTCATTCAGAAGCATCTAGTTCTTTCTTCAGTTCAGGGTGAGACATTTTTTCTTTTCTTTTTGACAATGTCCGGGGTGAGAGCTTATGTCATTTGCTTATCTGGTTCCCAAGTATTTGAAGTTGTTAGTTTACATTTCATTTTTATCTTTGCGACTAAATAGTTGTCATAATATTTCTTAGTAGCGGGTTTGCAGAACAATTCATTACTATACGAAGACGGGAGTAGAATAATGCCTTATTCGGCCAAACACATGTACTGCGGTCAAGAGTGTTAGATTTTCTGTGGCTGTTTATCAGCATATTTCTTCTTGCAAGAACTGAGATAAATTCTGCTTCTCAGAGTATATTTCATGCAAGAGTTATGCCAACATTTTGCCATTTTTGTCTTGCTGGTGTTTGTTGTAACAATTGAACTAAAATAACCCACAGTGGTCATTTTTTCAAACATGCTGTACCGTCAATTCCACGGATGCCCCCTTACGTCCATCCAAACAGATCCCAGAACTATTGAACTGTTCATTTTTGCTACCACTGTAGAAAAAGGTTTGCTTAAGCACAATCCAAAATCTTAGCAACTTCCATTCTCTGAATACGGAAGACTGATAAATGGCAGGAAATACAAAGCACATGTAATTGTGATCTGTGCACCGGCAACCCATAGGTGTATGGCAGGATGCTGCTTCGCATGGGTAAAACAAGGCGGAGAACAGAAACTCTGCTTCATCGACAAGGTTCCAGTGCATCTTAAATGTCTTTTCATTTTTATGGAATGCCATCCGGCAAGCTTTATTGATTAGATATAAAATAGTTATATCGTTGAAGAACATAGCAAAAATGAAGCTAGGGGGTTCAAGTCCCAGATATGAGAATTTTGCAACCCCAAAGGCAATACAGATCACATAATCAAACAGCAAATAACAAGCAGGGTACAACATAGACAGATAGTAAATCGATCTTTCGAAATCTCCACAGTTCACTTGTTCAACAGATTAAACATGATTCAAGTCACAATGCCAGGTAATTGCACTTAAGAAGATCTGTCAAGCGCTCTGTTACCATTAACAGACACATTTCCCTATTTGCTCCAAGTATAATATGGTCTCATTGCTAAACAAAAGGCGATCAGTTCTCATACTTCGGGTCTGCCATCACAAAGTGGTACGCGATGACCAACACAAAGATGAAGATCCCCAGGAAGTTGGTGAAGAAACCCAAGTCTTGATCGTCAAACATCTGCAGAAAACATTGGCAAACAAAGGATAGTTAAGATGTGAAAACAGGCAATCGATGATGATAGTCAAATGTACTGGTTGCCACTTATCAGAAGTATATGACATGGAAACAAAGGCTAAAGCACAACATACAAACAGAGGTATGAACGAGCTGTGCGTGTGGTGTCAGAAAGGAAGGCAAGAAGCAGCACTAAGCTACTATAGGATTATGGGATAGGCTGTCAATACAAAACACAGCAAGTCAAACATGTGGTAAAGCCCTGCTTAACCATCATATGGTCCTGATAATTCCAAACAAAGATCTCTGAGCTCAGGGGCATGTTCCTACAAATCTAATTTGATGACAGATTGGGATGTCACCAAGTCAGCATCACTCTGACTCCACTTTCTCCAAAAAGATACGTAGAAATAGCAAATAAACTGGGGTTAAGTGCAATCCACTTTTATCATGATATGCATTGATTAAGGAACCTTGCATGTACAAAATACAAATTAGGCCATCCATGTACCCGAGATGGGAAGGGTGTCCTCTGCCTACTGTAGTTCAGGGATGAGTCGTGGGAGATGGGAGACTAGCTAGATAAACTTTTAGTGGTGTAGCATGATCAGAAAGAATGACCATACTTTAAGCTATGAAGAGCATACTGCTACTGATGTATAGAGCTAGATTACATAAGATGGTGCGACTGAACCTGCACTACTAATATCTATAGAAAGTTTCAAATGAAAGCAAGACAGAAAGATAGAAGATAACAGAAACAAAATTTCGATAACCAGATCCAGTGCAACACATGAATGGAGGTGTGAAATTTAGTTAACTGCTGTACAAGAGCACTCTCTCTGCAGTGTAATAGAACATGCAAGAAACGTGCAATGATAGCTATACAGAGAAACACACATAACACGATCTTCCTGGTGCACCAATTCATTGGTCTTCATATCTTCATTGCCCTTCCCAAGTTTCTACTGCCAAGAGAACTCTTCTTGTATGCAAGAGTTTGCGAACCCACCAACTCAGCCTCGCCTCTACCTTAGGTTTGATGTTTTAAGGGGGGGAAATCATATCATCTATTATCAACATGTACAAATTCAGCTCCTTAGCTGTTCACTCAATATAGCTTAATCTGCTCGGTGGGTTGCATAATCTTCTTACGGCTAAAACTGGAGAATTACTTAAAAAAATCATCCTAAAAGGATATCAGGCTACTGCATCTGGCGCCTGAACCTGACCAAGCGGATTACGTTCACTCACCTATGGCATGGCACACCCACCGGGTGATCCCCCAAAGAGCACCACAGCAATTACCCTAAACCTACGAACAAAATCCAACAAAAGGGACAGAGTGGACTGAGCCCGGACCATTTCCTGCCGGAATTCCGGAATCAAATCGAACGAGATCTCACGAGATGCAAAGCTGATCCGGCCACGAGATCGTGGCCAAGCAGCCGCGCAACTCAGTCACCCCCTTGTGACTCCACGTAGACAACTACGGATCCCGCCCCAAATCGAACGGATCTGCCGTAAACCACGACGAGGAAGACAGAAGAAGCCGCGGCGGGACGGGCAGGAACTCTTCGCGCGAGCAAAAATTCCCTATGCGATCTGAGAGAAGAGAGCAGGTGAGACGGAGGGAGAGGGCCGCACCTTGCCGGCCGCCGCGCGGATCTGTAGGGAGACTGGGCGCGCTCGCGGTCACGCTCGCCGTCGTCGCCGCGTCGTTGGACCTGGCTGCCGAGTGCACTGCGCTGAAACTGCCGAGTTGCGGCGAGGAAGAGCAGAAGAAGACGTGGGCCGGGGGTTACAGGTCCTGTGACGACTCCGCGATTACTGGGCTGGCTGGGCTCATCTGGGCTTAAGGCAGCGTGTGTTTGAGGCCCACGTACTTTGGGGAGTGATGTCAACGCTCCAGTGCTGTGAGAACACCCCGTCAAAAAAAAACTGTTCGGTGAGAACAAGTCGCGCATTCTCGGCTCCAGTGGCCAGCCAAGATCAAGTCGTCGGTGATTGTTCGTTCGTTACTCCAAGGATATACAGTCGTTACTCGTTTGGATTCGTGTTCATATGATCTTCCTTTTCTTGAAACATGCTGAGTGGCAATGTTGAGCACATGGTAGCTTTGTTCGTCCGTAATGTTTGTCCCATAATTACATGCTGATGAGTGGCAAAATTGAGCATGGTAGCTTTGTACGTCTGTAATGTTTGTCAACATAAAAAGAATGAAGCTTCAGACAAGATTGCCACTGTCCTAAAATCCTCATTTCGGGTTCTCATCCGGCATCACCAGTAGAAATACTCCCTCTCTTCCTATATACTTATAAGCCTTTTTAGAGATTTCAATATGGACTACATACAGAGCAAAATGAGTGAATCTACACTCTAAAATATGTCTATGTACATCCATATGTAGTCTGTATTTGAAATCTCTAAAAAGGCTTATATTTAGAAATGGAGTATAAAGCAGCCAATGATCCGATGCATTCCATCATATGATTCATCTTCCGTGCTATTTCCGAAGCGAGACAGTTTCAGTTTGTAATTACCAGATGAACAAGAAATTTATTCACTTCTCAGAATACAAACAACCATCATGTATTTTCTGCATATTGCAG
This sequence comes from Triticum aestivum, assembly GCF_018294505.1. Classification (NCBI taxonomy): domain Eukaryota; kingdom Viridiplantae; phylum Streptophyta; class Magnoliopsida; order Poales; family Poaceae; genus Triticum; species Triticum aestivum. The sequence continues at coordinate 122,032,188 of NC_057797.1, forward strand.
AAGGAAAAATTTAACACTAAAAGAAAGTTAAGCTACAGGAGCAGAGTGATGTTGGGATCCCCACTATAGAGTTACAATACATGTCACTCTGTCCAAAGCTTCAAGTCTGTCCAAGATAATTGCACAAGGAACAGGTGGGAAGAGCATTCAGAAGAATTGTACAAGCAATGTCCTCATAGGCGAGCTACATACGAGTTGGCCTGTGTCACATATCTCACCCACCTGTATGGATTGTACGTTTTGGATTTCTTCGCTATCTGAAGATATCTGACCTGCAGCGGGGAAGGGAATAGTTCAGTCGTGTGTGGGTGGTGTTGGTGTTCAGGAAGCATAAAAGCTATACATCGATCTACTAGTCAAACACATCGAATAATAGAACAGCTAAGAAAAAAATCTTAAATCATGTTAGTGTTGGCACAGAGATGGCAGCAGATGGTCTTACCTGTAACTTTGAAGCATTGTACATAGGTATAGTGAAGTTCATGTTTACTGGTCCGGCTTCCTTTGTGAGGTTTCCTGTGTTCATAAAGATGTGTGTCACAAAAACATAGTATAATAGTCACTCAGAGCATAGACAGGCCATGCTAGAAGTCAAGAGCATACCATGTGTCTCCTGGGAAAATGTGAGCTTTGCACGAAGGGTATGCTCGGAACCACCAACAATCTGCCAAAAGTTAAACTTGTTCAGCAAAGTACAGCAGACTGGCTAACAAATTCAGGCTTGCATTGCATGTAATCATCTTCAAATAGGGCGTGCATATAATAGATGTCAAACAAGAGAAAAGTAAAGATTAAATCCTTTTTGGAACTTGCCTTCTTTAGATTCCACTCCAGTCTCCTGGTTCCTTCTTTAAAATCTGTTGTCTGTCCAACTGCTCCAGCTTCCAGTTCAAAACTTGCCCTGCAAAGTAATTCCATAATGCAACCCTTTAACCAATTATCACAAGCAGAATTTAATGTTTAAACTTTGTCTGAACTCAAAAGGACAAAATAAAGCTGCAACTGACCTCATTGTGTAAGAGGGCACTGGCATCTGTACTGTGATTGTGTTGGCAGTGACATTTGCAGGAAAGTCTGCCCGAATTTTCAGTAGAACTTCAGCCTGTGTAACATAAACCAAGATCTTGAATCAAGATACACCAATATCGAAATATTAATTTTATCAGCACCGCAAAAACACAAAATACCTTACCCTAGATGGGCCAGCTTCTTCAATTAGTGCAGTTACACGGAAGGGTGGCTTAAATTCTTGAGTCAACCGGTAGTTCATCACTGGAAATTCTCCATCAGGTGGTATCTACTCATTGGTAAATATGATTGTCAAATTTTGCTGCTGTGCATATTTGGAAGAAAAAAGGAAGAAAAAACAAATCATATCAGTAGTACTTACTAAATGCAGAGTTCTGTCAATGTCAAAACTGTCGAGCTGCACTGACTCATGGAAGTTACAATCATCAAGAACAACGGATCCTCCTCCAGAAGAACTTCTGTAATCTGGTATCAAGCATTTGTAGTATTGTTAATTCACAAGATGTAAGAATAAAGTGATGGTAACCAGATCAAATTTACACGATAGCAACAGCACATCAAACTCACTTTGTTCAAGTGGTAAAAAGCTATAGTGAATACCAAATCTCGGTTAAGATAGGAATTGTTAATAAGACAAAATGCAAATAGAAGGTCTCCACTGATATTAATGATTAAATGTATCCATTGAATAACCCATTAAGAAAAAACTTAACACGTTTTCAACACTATGAGCACAAGATCAAGAACAGCGAAGAAAAATAAAATTCAGGTCATGCTTATAGACATCCAGCAATCAATGAAAGTAGTAGTATAACATTTTCCTAAGTCAGGTGATTAAAGGAAGAAAAGTTAACAGCCGTACCATGTGTAGAAGAGCTATTCTTTCCAATGCCCAAATCCTCATTCAGAGCTAGACGGATTTCTGGATTTCCACTAAGGTAACTTTTCATTTGGATGGTTCCATCAATCTCAGAGGTAAGTATATAACCCTGTATAATGAAATTTTAAATAGAAGATAGTAAGCACATGAAAGTACTACTGCTGCATTAGAACAAAGCATGTATTCACCTGTGTCTAATTATATGTTGGTGCCTCACAAAGTGCAAGTATCCCATTTGAGCTATTCAGAACCAAAAGGTCATGTCGTCCCTATCCCATGGATTTGGAATTTTACAGTAAGGGCAACAAGATACATCTATATGTCCAATTTTAAGTTGTAAACCAAGATATCTAGTAGTGACAGAAGACAAAGAGATCATAACCATACAACTATAAGCAGCATTGATTAGTATCGGAATTTACGGTAAAAAACAAGCTGCCTTCCGGAAAAAATAAGCCGATTAAAATGTTGAGACTCTAATTATTGACCTAGTTAAAGAAATGAACTAAGAATCACTTATCACAAAAGCTGGGAGCAAGATTGCACTTATTTTAAAGCTAAAAACGGCCCTATTAATACTACAGAACAGCAACATGTTTGAGATTTCAGGTCAGGAAGAAGAAAAGGAAAAACAGCAACAAGGCATGTGTATATCAGAACTTACACTAGAGCTGAATGTCACACTTATTTTCTCAATGATATCAACAAAAATTTCCTCCCTCTTTTTCCCACCTGGCTCATTAGCAACGACAGATTTTGTCACAGCCGTACCCGGCATTCGCTTCGTGCCTTGCTGCATTAGACAATTTGTCAAATTAAACTATGAGATTAACAAAGTAAAATGGTGAGTAGCACACTGCTTGGTCAAGTGAGACCCTAAAGCCATGTTTTCTCGGAATAATAGGCAGAAGTTTTACCATGAACATAGCAGCAGGACCAAGTGGTGGCAACCGTCCGGCATCAACCATGATTGGCTCATTAAATATGTACGACTTCAGAGCCTCGGTAGAAGTTGTTTGTGGGTATCCGAAGTCCTAATTACACAATTCAACACATAAATAATTACATAGTTCTACCAGAAGATGATAGTATTGTGTTTTGTCCTAAACAGATGAATCATACTAGCCAGTTCAAAACCACACTAACTGCTTGATAAACACACATTAAAATTTGCTAGTGGCCCCAAAACATGGTCAAAACAGGTTGCAGTTAATATTGTATGAAGAAAGGTAGTGTGGAATGTAGAGTACTTACAATAACTTCATCGAGCAACTCGTACACTAAAATGAAATTCTTCCTCAGGGAATCTTCATTTAGAACACCGAGATAGTCTTTGGTAACACGTGCGATCCTTTGCAGAAGTTCCAAGAGAAGCGACGGGGAGATATTGACCATTGTGGTTACTACAAAAAATAATCCCGCAACTTTGACATGGACATAATTAACCCCATCGATATTCTGTCATGTACAAAATGTAGAAAATGCCACATGTCAGATCAAGTGGCAAAGAAATGGGTGAATCGACAGAAAGAGGAATGCAATCATTGTTGTCTCTTCCATACACATATGTAACGCTCAATCCTTCATTTTATCAAGAGTCGAATATCCTACAACCCTACAAGATAATCATAATAAACTGTCTGCATCTAACTTAAACTTTTTCCATAAGCAGATCCTCCAAGGCAAGCTTCATGCTTATTTGATATGGAGCTAACAATGCATCATGTTATAACCCTGCTCACTACCCAAAGAACCATAATGGAGAACAGGCACTAAAAGTTTCCTTCCTGGTGAGCTTAGTCCCCACTTCCCAGACCTCCTAAACAGTTGAAGAGTTGCTGGAGGAGGGATTAGTCAACTTTTTTATCAGTCCATCTAAAGCATTTGCCCTAGGAACTACTTACACAGGAATGCAGATGCCCCATATGCAGTTAACCAAATGCTCAATTACGGTGCAAGGAACAAACATACTGGACGCGCAATGACTCAAACAGAACCGGCGATCCGTAAGCTCATGTTCTATCTGGAAATAGGTGATGCTATTAAGCTTCTCAACACATATTCAAACAACCCATAATAAACATAGCTAATCAGCCTATCACTTCAACGTAACACAACAACTCAGCACCCAAAAACCTCAAAATTAGGATGGTTTATCAGATTGCCCAGTACGAATAACAAGAGACAAGCAGGGAGAGGGGAACAGATGCATACGAACACTGGAGGCGCCTCCTCGGCCTCGTCCTCGTTCCAGAACTTGACCTTCCGGAAGAAGATCTCCGCGCTGCCCTTGGGCACCTCGCCGCGATCTGCATCCCGCCCACCCGCAACATCCCCACCCCAAATCAGCGGCAGATCACGACAAATTCCGCGAGAAAAAAACGAAGGGGGCAGGATCCAGATCTTACAGTCGCGGAAGACGATGTGGTCGCCGCGCTGCGACAGCACGAAGAACTGCGAGATCATCTCTCCCCCGCGCGCCCTCCTCTGCCTCGCCGGCCTCCAGCTCCCCTCTCCTCAGGCCCCGAGCTCCGTGGCTGTGACGTGACGCCGCGGCGGTTCGAGGAACGGACAGCGTGAACGAGCACGGGGAGGTGGAGACGAGGGGGGGGGGGGGAAGACGCCGACGAGGCCGCGCGCAGCTGCACGGGTCGCTGGATCAAGCGATCGCGGGCGTTGATTTCTGATCGGACGGCGGCTGACTGGCCACGAGGTTTTTCTTTATCTCGTCCAGCTGGATTTTATTGTCTTGTCTTGTGCGCAGCAGATCAGGCATCAAACTGAGACTTTTGCTGAACTGAGTATTCTTATTCTTTTCCCTAAAAAAAAGAGTATTATTCTTATTCTTATTGGAACAAGGAAACTGGATTTGGTAAAAAAAGCCTTTTAACTGAATTTGGTTTTTTTAGTGAATTTAACTGGATTTAGTAAATATGAAAAACAAGGAAACTAGATCATGTAAGGTACAGTTGCATATTGCAATGGATTGCAAGATTGCAGATGGATTTGGGCCTTTCCTTTTCCAAGTATGATCCACGTGCAAATAACCATCATCATGCATAAAAATGCACCATAGCTCACAGCCTCACAGCCCAAGACTCCAGCACATCATGATCCAAGGATCGAGCCACTTCCTGTTAAACAGCGTTGCTATGGTGTCAAGGTGGTTCGGTTCAGCCATATATTCTGGTGCAACCGCATAGACTAGATAGATATTCTCTGTAACAATATTCTCCTTATAGTTTATCTCTTGTACTCCAAGTAGCTTATCCCTTGTATCTCAAGTTTCAATCCCAACAACTTGTACGCTATTAGGGAGTTGCGCTCCTGTCTTTATAACACGTAGCCGTCGCCCTCAACTGGGTACGACGTTTCCCACATGGTAATCAGAGCCTAACTCTTCCATTACATCTAGGTTTTCTCTCCTCCACCGAAACCTCCTACCATGGCTTCCTCCAGCGCCTCCAACCATACCCTCTCTGGCCAAGTCACCGAGCGTCTCACACGCACCAACTACATCCTATGGCGTGCCCAGATCACGCCTCAACTCCGCGGTGCTGGCTTCTTCGGGTACGTGGACGGGAGCATGGCGGAGCCAGCCAAGGTCGTCGTCTCCAAGGACAAGGATGGCAAGGAGGAGACCACCCCGAATCCTCTACATCAACTTTGGATCAGGGAAGACCAGCAGGTATTGGGTTATCCTCTGAATAATCTGTCCAAAGAAGTACTCGTACAGGTGACCGCGATCACCCACGCGCATGAGCTATGGATGGTGTTGGCGAGGATGTTCTCGTCAACCTCGATGTCCCGCATCAACAACATCCGCGCCGCCCTCACAAACGCACAGAAGGGGACGCAATCGGTGGCCACGTACTTTGCGCACATGCGCTCTCTCGCCGACGAGCTTGCAGCGGCGGAGCGGCCACTTCGGGATGACGAGCTGATCTCCTACATCCTCAACGGCCTCGACATGGACTACCAGCCGCTGGTCTCTGCCCTTGACGCCCGCACCACCCCGGTCACCCTTGATGAATTGTTTGCTCAGATGAGTAACTTTGATCAAAGGGTGGCTTTGTTCCAAGGGGCAGGGACCAGAGGCGGCTTCACGTCTTCGGCAAACATCGCCACCCGCGGCCGCGACGGTGGCGGCTCTCGCTACCGTGGACCCCCTCGCCACAAGGGCAAGAGCTCTGGCGGGGGCAACAGCGGCGGCCAGAACGGCAACAACATGCGCGGCGGCGGCCGGCCCTCCTCCAACAACAACAGGGGCCGGCGCACCAGCTCCTCCAACAGCAACAGATCGCGCCCGGACGCTGTTCGGTGCCAAATCTGTGGTAAGCTGGGACACTCAGCTAAAGATTGCTGGTACCGGTTTGAGGATGATGATGATGCATCGTCCCAAGATGAAAAAGTGGCCGGGGCAGCTGAAGCCTCATATGGTGTTGACACGAACTGGTACGTCGACAGCGGAGCCACGAACCACATCACCGGTGAGCTGGAAAAGGTGACCATGCGCGAGAAGTATCGCGGCCAAGATCATATCCACACTGCTAGTGGAGAAGGTATGAAGATTGGTCACATTGGTCATTCTGTTATTAAAACCCCTCATAGAAAAATTCATCTCAGAATTTTTTTGCATGTTCCTAGTGCTTCCAAGAGTCTTCTTTCCGTTCATCGCATTGCCATTGATAATCATGTCTTTCTTGAATTTCACCCCTTCTTCTTTTTGATCAAGGATCAGGCCACGAGGAGGGTGCTATATCGAGGTAGATGTGTTCGCGGGCTTTACCCATTGATTCCGGAGATTCGAAGATTCAATAAACAAGTTTTTAGTGCCACCAAAGTCTCATCTACACGGTGGCACGATCGATTAGGACATGCATCTTTTTCTTTAGTTGAGCGTTTGCTTAGGAAAAATAAGCTCCCATATGTTGGAGAGCGTGATGTTGAAACAATTTGTGATTCCTGCCAGAGAGCTAAAAGTCATCAGTTGCCTTATCCTATTTCTACAAGTATTTCTACCAAGCCTTTGCAACTTATTTTTTCTGATGTGTGGGGACCTGCTCCCTCCTCTGTTGGTAGACATACATACTACGTGAGTTTCATTGACGACTATAGCAAATTTACCTGGATCTATCTTCTTAAGAAAAGATCCGATGTATGCCAAGTTTTCCTTAATTTCCAAGCTTTAGTTGAAAGGAAATTCGACACCAAAATCATAGCCCTCCAATCTGATTGGGGTGGCGAATACGAGAAGCTAAACTCCTTTTTTCAAAAACTTGGCATATCTCATCATGTGTCGTGTCCTCATGCCCATCAACAGAATGGGTCTGCTGAACGCAAACACAGACACATTGTCGATGTTGGTTTTTCCCTTCTTGCTGGCGCCTCCATGCCCTTAAAATTTTGGGACGAGGCCTTTCTCACAGCAGTTCATATCATTAATATGCTACCTAGTCGTGTTATCAACAATGAAACTCCCACTGAAAGGCTTCTCCACACCAAACCAGACTACACTTCTCTCCGTGTGTTTGGATGCGCCTGTTGGCCCAATCTTCGCCCTTACAATGATCGAAAACTCAGCTTTAGGTCCAAACAATGTGTGTTCATTGGCTATAGTGCTCAACACAAAGGCGTCAAGTGCCTTGATGTTTCAACCGGACGCGTCTATATTTCACGAGATGTTGTTTTTGATGAAACAAAATTTCCCTTTGCCACCCTTCATCCCAATGCCGGTGCCTTACTTCGTCAAGAAATTCTTCTCTTACCACCTAGTCTCACCGGTCTAGATCAAGGGGGAAATAACTGTAATGATCATGTGATGACTAATCCTCATAACCGTGCACTTGAGCTTTGTGATGATGCAGATGGCAATGGTGCAGAAAATGGCGAAGGAATCACAGAGAACGGTGAAGAAATCAACCCAAACAGCCCACATTTCATGTGTCACACAGCGGGGAACAGATCTTCATCGGGATTGGAGCTCCAGCAGCGTGGCAGCAAATCTGCCCCGGGATCTGTGTCGCAGCAGGGCACCAGCGCGCCAGATCCCGTGTCGCCCGTCAGGCGTGGCGACAGCGACCCAGCAGCGGCCACGCGGCTCGCCTCATCTGGGCCAGAAGCGGCGTCCGGCCCGCACCAATCCCTGGAGGCCACGCGGCAGGAGCCCTCAGCCCGCTAGCCCACGGGCGGACCCCGCCACTACATACGCCGCCAGCTGGGCACGCGATCCGGTGCGGATTCGCCCCAGCCCACGACAAGCATGCGATTCGAGGCGGATCCGGTCAGGCCCGTGGTCTCCACGCGGTCTGGATCTTCTGCGCCTCCCGTCACAGCTTCAGCATCACCCGTCGCCACAGAAGATCCCGCTGACACAGCTGCTGGCGCGGCTGGTGCGTCAGGAGCGCCAGGGGGATCTGCCTCGGGATTGTCTGATCCAGAGGCTGGATCTTCTGTGCTCGCCAACGACGCCGCCTCTTTTGATCAACCTCGTAAACAGCTACAGAAGGGAGTAATTCAACCCGTCAATTACAAACAAATAACTAAGTTCGGGTTAGCGTGTACTATAGGTGAACCTGGTACGCTTGATGAAGCTCTCAGGGATACACGCTAGAAAAGGCCATGGGAGAAGAATACATGGCACTTCAGAAAAATAAGACGTGGCATCTTGTGTCTCCACGGCGAGGTAAAAATTTGATTGATTGTAAGTGGGTTTATAGGATCAAAAGAAAGTCCGATGGAACCATAGATCGCTACAAAGCCAGACTTGTTGCAAAAGGCTTCAAACAGCGATATGGCATAGACTATGAGGACACCTTCAGTCCAGTGGTTAAGGCTGCTACTATTCGTCTTGTACTGTCTATTGCTGTTTCCAGGGGATGGAGTCTCAGACAACTAGATGTACAGAACGCGTTCCTTCATGGTGTTCTGGAAGAGGAAGTATACATGAAACAACCTCCTGGTTTTGAGAACAAGGATAAACCCTTTCATGTGTGTAAGCTTGATAATGCTCTATATGGACTGAAGCAAGCTCCCAGGGCATGGTATTCTCGTCTCAGTCAGAAACTACAAGCACTTGGTTTTGTTCCTTCAAAATCTGATACATCTCTATTCATCTATAATAAGTTCAAAACATCTATTTTTGTTCTTATCTATGTTGATGATATTATTGTCACAAGTTCATCTAATGAAGCAGTGACAGGATTGTTGAAAGACCTAAGTGCTGAGTTTGCTCTTAAAGATCTGGGAGACTTACATTTTTTCCTAGGGATTGAGGTAAAGAAAACTGAAGATGGTCTTCATCTCTCTCAAGAAAAGTATGCTGCTGATTTGGTAAGAAGAGTTGGCTTGCAAGGATGTAAAGCCTCCCCAACTCCTTTATCTAGCACAGAAAAATTGTCACTTGAAGAGGGAGATCTCTTGGGTCAAGAGGATAGTACTAGATATAGAAGTCTAGTAGGCGCACTTCAGTACCTCACCTTAACAAGGCCAGATATATCATTTGCAGTCAACAAAGTATGCCAATTTCTTCATGCACCCACTACTGTTCATTGGACTGCTGCCAAGCGCATAATGAGATATGTGAAAAATACTATGAGTCTTGGTCTTACATTCACCAAATCTTCATCAACTCTTATCAGTGCTTTTTTTGACTCTGATTGGGCAGGATGCATAGATGACAGACGCTCCACTGGTGAATTTGCAGTTTTCTTTGGACCAAATCTTATATCATGGTGTGCAAAGAAACAGGCTACTGTATCACGATCTAGCACTGAAGCTGAGTATAAAGCATTAGCAAATGCTACTGCTGAGATTATCTGGGTTCAGTCCATATTGAGAGGGCCGGCTGTGAAGCACACCAAAACCCCATGTTTATGGTGTGACAATCTGGGTGCTACTTATCTGTCTGCTAACCCAGTTTTTCATGGCAGGACAAAACACATTGAGATAGATTTCCATTTTGTCAGAGAAAGAGTTGCAAGGAGACAATTGGATATCCGCTTTGTGCATTCACGAGATCAGGTTACAGATGACTTCACAAAAGCATTGCCTATGATTTTTTTTTGAAGAATTCAAGCGCAATCACTTGACCAAGTTGTGATTAAGGAAGAGTGTTAAACAACGTTGCTATGGTGTTAAGGTGGTTCGGTTCAGCCATATATTCTGGTGCAACCGCATAGACTAGATAGATATTCTCTGTAACAATATTCTCCTTCTAGTTTATCTCTTGTACTCCAAGTAGCTTATCCCTTGTATCTTAAGTTTCAATCCCAACAACTTATACGCTATCAGGGAGTTGCGCCTCTGTCTTTATAACAGGTAGCCGTCGCCCTGAACCTGTCTTTATAACACGTAACCTGTCTTTATAACACGTAGCCGTCGCCCTGAACTGGGTACGACGTTTCGTTCCCACACTTCCAACATCAGGAATTCAGGATTCCAGGCACACAACAAACATGCAGGGTGCAGGCAACAAACTATTCTTTTTTCTAGGGAACGAAAGAAACACTCGAGAGAGTTGCCGCTCACAGAAACACAACAACTCCAGCAGCAAAAGACAGGACTGCGATTCGAGGATAAAACGCGACACTGGAGCCTGATAATTAACACGGCGAACAAGTCGCAAAAACAGACACCGCTAGAATTTTCCGCTCACGATTCAGGCTAGGAGACGAACATCTAAGCGAACAACAGAAAAGAGCAAGTATGTTTTGCAAGCTACTGATGTCTGATAGTCCCTAAACCAATCCGCTCGCTCTTCTTATTCAGCTTTTTGATGGGTGGTGAAGGCTCCACTGATGTCACCAGAGAAAAGCTTTTGCAGTCCAGATATCTGAAACAAAAGGGCGTAAACATCAGTTCAAACTCGAATATATTCATCCGAGCAAAAAGCCAGTAGACAGTCCATGCAATTCGAGGATATGATGAACCACACAGAGAAAGGGATGCGGTGACACAGTTTCAGGACAAGAATTTGTTGCATAAAAAGTTCAATACATCTCTGGAAATTACCACAGCTGTGGTTTGCTGCAGTTTCAATTAAACTTTGCAGACAATTTTTAGACGGTTCTATGGACCATTTTTATGAAGTATTATTCTATTAAACTTCCTGATAGGAGCATACGAAAACACAACTTAAAGCTAACTTGAAAGATTATAAAATGCAGCTCATTGACTGTATGATACAGTATTAGCACAATACATATTGTAAGCCCACCAAGTGTTACAGAACCTAAGTCCACATAAAAGAAGCAAACTGACATTTAGTTACTGTTACTTTTTTTTTTGCTATAGCCACCTACGAGCTTTATCACAAGTCTAATTCATAACTGTTCCACGTGACCAGCGTAACATTTGCATACGCTTCACAGTTTTACAAAAAATTCAAGCAAAAACGTAATAATGTGCTTTTCTGATGTAAATTCTGATCAAAATAAATTATATGATAAACAGGCAATAAAATGAAATATCAATAAGATGAATTGTACTAACAACATGATGATCAGGACAACAATAAGGCTGGTGAATTGTTGAATAGGGATCACCATTTAATAGCCATGGGCATGCATCCGCAAATCAAAAGCATCACATAATCAACTTTGTGTAGTATGAAGAGTGCAAATAGAATCATGCAATCAGGAGCTAATTGCAAACAATGGCCTTACAAATAAAGGCGAGCCTTAAACTTACTTTCTTTCATCCATGCAGGGTGCCTTATTTGCTTCACCATAAGTTCCCTAAGTTGCTTTGCTTCGGGGACGACAAATACTATGAATCCCCAAACTAATCTGGGGATATTCTACAGTCTACAGACTTTTGGGAGAACTCATCTAGATGCTACAACAGATTACCAGCTACCCATAGACACAGGATTGATTACCACACAACATAAGACTAACATGACAGACACGAAATTAAAAGCAGAAGTGACAGCAAAGGAGCAGTCTATGTAGGAATTCCTCCAACCATGCTATCCTACACCATTTTGATGGAATATACCTCACCAATCGCATCAACTAAAACATCCTCCTGGAATTGTCATCTTCCCTCAGGAACGGCAGATTCTGCAAATTCTCCATTATATCATCTGATGCATCAACATCCAAATCAAACCCAATGTCACCATCCGCACCAAAATGCAACATCATGCTGTCATCAGTTGCCTTTGCCACCTCATTTATGTTAATTCCTCTTGAATTCTCAGTGTGTCCAGTCTCTGCATTTTCACTCCAATCAGGCCCAAGCAAAGATGGCTCAATGCCGCTCTCCACACCGCCAGAAGCATGCTTTTTGAGGCCTCCCCCAACCTTCTTGCGGGCTGCTGTCTTCTTGATTTTACCTCTAGGCGGCCCTGCCACAGTGCCACCACCAGCACTCTTATTCCCAGGATGTGCATTTGATGGCGGTGCATTGGCATTAGGATGTCCAACTCCAACATTATTCCCAACATTCTGCTTACCAAAATTATCCGTAGGTGCTGGCTGAGATGCTGGCTGTGGAGCAGATGAATCCCGTGGCATCGGGAAGAACGGCTTCCGGTCAGTACTCAGATCAGCGGGCTTAGGAAACCCCATTGGGATGAAACCCCAGGCGCAGTAGTAAAAGTCGGTGCCGGGCACAATAGGCGGAGCAGCCGGGAGCTCGGTGGCCACGAACGCTCGCCGGCACCCGGCGCTCGCGCACATGAGCGAGCGCCCCACCAGCAGGCGCTCGTACTGGTGCACATGGCAGCAGTGGGGGCAGACCGTCCAGAACGTATCTTCTGCGGCGGAGGCGCCGCCGGGAGCAGCAGGAGCGGGAGCGGCGCCGGTGGAGGTGCTCTCGGAGAGGTGGGCGAAGGCTTCTTCAACGGCGCGGAGGGCGGTGTCGGCGCCGGGGTGGGGATTGCGGCGAGGGGCGAGGAGGTTGGCGAGGCGGCGGAAGGCCCGCTTGACGTCGGCGCTGTCGGGGTTGGGCTGGAGCTGGAGGATGGCGAGGGGATCGGGGCGGCCGGAGGGGAGGAGGCGCTGGGCGGCGAGGTGGACGTCGGCGACGGCGAGGAGCTCGTCGGCGCCGGGGAGGAGGGGGTCGGCGTCCACCGCATGCTCCGCAAAGCGCTTGCAGCCGACCAGGTCGCGCGCGGCGAGGAGCTTGGCAGCGATCTCCAGCGACCGGGCCGGCTCCACGCCGCCGCCACCGGCGGAGGAATCCATGCGGTGCGGGTGCGGGTGGGGGTGGGGGAAGTCAGCGAGTGCTTGTGGGGGCACAGCTGTCAGACCGGCGCTTAAGACCTTCTCGTTTCGACGAGACAGCTGGTGAGTGTTGTGAGAGCAAAATCGCCGCTTGGAGGCTTGATGGTGAGCATCTCTCTCACCCTCCCTGTTTATATAGACCACCGTTAAAAATATTTCCTCTCTACTAATTTCTAATCACCCCTATTTACAGCGATTTATTTACTACGATTTACAAAGATTATATTTGTTTCGTAACGGTTACAATACCAATGGTAATAATTTAAACGTTCATTTTTTTTCAACAGCTCTATTCTAACGGTTCGTTTTCAACGGCTTTATTCCACATCTAACGGAGTACTATTTTTTACTGACCACATTTTCAGACATGATTCTTCCACTTTGATCATGCTAATGTGCTAGCAATGTGTTAATGTTAAGACGCCTCTTTGAAATCTTTGAATTTGTGCAAAGCATAAAGAAACAGGAATTTGTACAAAGCATGTGCCTAAATTGTTGCACAAATAAAAAAATGTCATGTTAAATTAGCACACAATGTGTATGAAGTTGGAATCGAATTAAGAAGGTAGATTCATATCTTGTCTTTGTTTGTTTCTTTTGATCTAAATTTAGAATAACATGATAGTGTGTTCATAACTTCATATGTTATTGAATGCCAAAATGACAACTAGGAGCATTTTGATTATGCGTCGATTAAGATGAATTCTTGTTCGCATCGTAGTAACAAAAAAAAGAGAAAGGCGTTTTGGAGGCCGAGCTCCATGGAGGCCTTTATTTAAAAAAAAATCAAATTCAAACTTTTATGGTTCAAAAAAATATGTGTGTATGTAAGGATGTTACTCACATGTGTGTAAAAATTCATGATGAAATACCTTGAGTTGCGACCTCTACAAAAAAGACAAATTCATGGCCTGGGAGGATGGATAGTATCATGTGTTAAACAACCTCAGATTTGTCTTTTTTGCACAACCCTTATTTCAATGTATTTTCAACTGAAAATAAGCACATATATGTATTATGCCTTCATATATGCCTGTAATTTTTTTCATAATTTTTTGAAATGTAAAAATATGAATTTCAATGAAATTTCAAATTTAAATTTGGAGGCCTCACTGCAGCCCGAGCTCCAAAGGGGATTTCCGAAAAAATCATCCCTAAATAACAAATTGATGTTTGCTTGTTACCAAGCTGGTGTGTAGACATATTTTGCGCCAATAAATTATCCTCATTCATCGGTCAGACTTTTCCTTCCATGAATTTGGTTTCACTAACATTGATGAAGAAGGTAGACCAGTGGATCAAAAGATATATTGATCTATGATTAGATCCTTGCATTATCTTTGTGCATGTGTGCCATATTTCAAGTCACTCCAGAGAGACGTCTTATGATGGTTAAGAAACCTTAGATATCTTGTTTATACCTGAAAATTTGGGCTTTGGTATATTTAAGGATGCCACCTTTGATCTCGTAAGTTATTCATATTCAAATTACACGAGAGATCGCGTAGATAGGAAGTCCACCTCCATAACATCCCAATTCCTTGGGAGATGTTAGTTAGTCGGGCCTCGAAGAAACAAATCTTTGTTTCCGTTTACACCATCGAAGAGAATACACTATTGTGATTGAAGATGGATAGATTAGAAGTTTTCTCGCAAAAAGAAGAAGTCAAATACATTGTCGTCAGTAATTGTTGGCCCAATTATTGTGGATGAAGCAAACACTGAGAGATTTTGATGTGATCTTTGACAAGGTGCCTCTTTTGCGTGATAATGAAACTGCAATATCCATATCCAACAACCTCGTCCAATACTTCCAAACCAAACACATAGAATCTTTAACACTTCTTTGGGGATCATGTGCTTCGAGCAAAAATTGGGACAAGTTATGTGGGGATGGATAAACAATTAGTGGGCATCTTCACCAAGCCCCTAGGGTGAAACTAGATTTTGTGTGTTAAGGCATGAGCTCACTATCATCGAATCTCAAAGCTTGGAGTGAAATATTGCTCACACACTTATACTTAAATTGTTATCTAATTTGGATGTATGTGTAGAAATAGGGGGTGTGACTCAATTCATGAGTCTACACACCCCTGGATGATGCAAACATTGATATATCCCACTTTGTATGTGACTAATGTGCTTAAAAGAGGGCTTTGATTTCGATCCAAGTTTTATATATTCACGGCGCCAAGTCACAATGCTCATACACGGTGGATAAGGACACCGCCCCTATCCTTGAGAGGGCTAGACCTTATTTGATCTTATTTGAGTTGTAGACTCTATGTCACTACATGTTGGATAGTTAAAAGCACTCAATGTTGGGTTTACATTGCATTTGTGCAATATCGGGTGTACATGACACTATACTTTCTGGGAACATAGTAGAGACCAAAAAAATCGTCCTACGAATCAAGTTCATAGGAACACTATGAAGATGCAAAGGGTTTAGATCATATCATTACCAACTCAGAGTAGCAGCGGAAGAAGAGTTGGTGAAGATCCGTTGATGCATCGTCCCGCAGCTATGATTTACAACCTCCAACAGTGATAATTTCCTCCCTTGGACTGTCCCTCGAACAAAGATCGAAAAACACGATCTCTCTATGGATCACACACACACATATGAGATCATCAATCCGACAACGCTTCGACATCCAGAAGTAGACGTCGCTGGAGAACTAGAAGGGGGTGGAGCAGCCTTGCGGCGTACTGATACGCCCATTTTGCATCATACTTTTATATTGATATTTATTGCATTATGGGATGTTATTATGATACGTCTCAAACGTACCTGTAATTTTTTATTGTTCCTTGTTGTTATATTATCAATCTTGGATGTTTTATAATCATTTTATAGTCATTTTATATCATTTTTTGGTACTAACCTATTGACATAGTGTCAAGTGTCAGTTGTTGTTTTCTGCATGTTTTTTACATCGCGGGAAATCAATACCAAACGGAGTCCAAATGCAGTGAAACTTTTTGTGGGTTTTTTGGGCCAGAAGACAACCAATGGGCTGAAGAAGCGCCTGGGGGCTGCTCTTGTTGGAAATATGCCCTAGAGGCAATAATAAAAGGATTATTATTATATTTCCTTGTTCATGATAATTGTCTTTTATTCATGCTATAATTGTGTTATCCGGAAATCATAATACATGTGTGAATATATAGACACCAACATGTCCCTAGTAAGCCTCTAGTTGACTAGCTCGTTGATCAATAGATAGTCATGGTTTCCTGACTATGGACATTGGATGTCATTGATAACGAGATCACATCATTAGGAGAATGATGTGATGGACAAGACCCAATCCTAAACATAGCACAAGATCGTATAGTTCGTTTGCTAGAGTTTTTCCAATGTCAAGTATCTTTTCCTTAGACCATGAGATCGTGTAACTCCCGGATACCATAGGAGTGCTTTGGGTGTACCAAACGTCACAACGTAACTGGGTGACTATAAAGGTATACTACGGGTATCTCCGAAAGTGTCTGTTGGGTTGACACGGATCAAGACTGGGATTTGTCACTCCGTATGACGGAGAGGTATCTCTGGGCCCACTCGGTAATGCATCATCATAATTAGCTCAAAGTGACCAAGTGTCTGGTCACGGGATCATGCATTACGGTACGAGTAAAGTGACTTGCCGGTAACGAGATTGAACGAGGTATTGGGATACCGACGATCGAATCTCGGGCAAGTAACGTACCGATTGACAAAGGGAATTGTATACGGGGTTGCTTGAATCCTCGACATCGTGGTTCATCTGATGAGATCATCGAGGAGCATGTGGGAGCCAACATGGGTATCCAGATCCCGCTGTTGGTTATTGACCGGAGAGCCGTCTCGGTCATGTCTACATGTCTCCCGAACCCGTAGGGTCTACACACTTAAGGTTCGGTGACGCTAGGGTTGTAGAGATATGAATATGCAGTAACCCGAAAGTTGTTCGGAGTCCTGGATGAGACCCCAGACGTCACGAGGAGTTCCGGAATGGTCCGGAGGTGAAGAATTATATATAGGAAGTGCAGTTTCGGCCATCGGGAGAGTTTCGGGGGTCACCGGTATTGTACCGGGACCACCGGAAGGGTCCCAGGGGTCCACCGGGTGGGGCCACCCATCTCGAAGGACCCCATGGGCTGAAGTGGGGAGGGGAACCAGCCCATAGTGGGCTGGTGCGCCCCCTTTGGCCCACCCCATGCGCCTAGGGTTGGGAACCCTAGGGTGGGGGGCGCCCCACCTGGCTTGGGGGGCACTCCACCCCTTGGCCGCCGCCCCCCTAGGAGATCCCATCTCCTAGGGCCGGCGCCCCCCTAGGGGAGCCTATATAAAGGGGGGGAAGGGAGGGGCAGCTGCACCCTTGACTCTTGGCGCCTCCCTTTTCCCTGCTACACCTCTCCCTCTCGCAGTAGAACGGCGAAGCCCTGCTGCGGTGACTCCTGCATCCACCACCACGCCGTCGTGCTGCTGGATCTTCATCAACCTCTCCTTCCCCCTTGCTGGATCAAGAAGGAGGAGACGTCACACTGACCGTACGTGTGTTGAACGCGGAGGTGCCGTCCGTTCGGCGCTAGGATCTCCGGTGATTTGGATCACGTCGAGTACGACTTCCTCATCCCCGTTCTTTGAACGCTTTCGCGCGTGATCTACAAAGGTATGTAGATGCAATCCGATCACTCGTTGCTAGATGAACTCATAGATGGATCTTGGTGAAACCGTAGGAAAATTTTTGTTTTCTGCAACGTTCCCCAACAGTGGCATCATGAGCTAGGTCTATGCGTAGTTCTTTTTGCACAAGTAGAACACAATTTGTTGTGGGCGTAGATGTTGTCAACTTTCTTGCCGCTACTAGTCTTATTTTACTTCAGCGGTATTGTGGGATGAAGCGGCCCGGACCAACCTTACATGTACGCTTACATGAGACTGGTTCCACTGACTGACATGCACCAGTTGCATAAGGTGGCTGGCGGGTGTCTGTCTCTCCCACTTTAGTTGGAGCGGATTCGATGAAAAGGGTCCTTATGAAGGGTAAATAGAAGTTGATAAATCACGTTGTGGCTTTCACGTAGGTAAGAAAACGTTCTTGCTAGAACCCTATTGCAACCACGTAAAAACTTGCAACAACAATTAGAGGACGTCTAACTTGTTTTTGCAGCAAGTGTTTTGTGATGTGATATGGCCAAAGTTGTGATGAATGATGAATGATATATATGTGATGTATGAGATGTTCATGCTATTGTAATAGGAATCACGACTTGCATGTCGATGAGTATGACAACCGGCAGGAGCCATATGAGTTGTCTTTATTTTTATATGACCTGCGTGTCATTGAGAAACGTCATGTAAATTACTTTACTTTATTGCTAAACGTGTTAGCTATAGTAGTAGAAGTAATAGTTGGCGAGCAACTTCATGGAGACACGATGATGGAGATCATGATGATGGAGATCATGGTGTCATGCCGGTGACAAGATGATCATGGAGCCCCAAGATGGAGATCAAAGGAGCTATGTGATATTGGCCATATCATGTCACTATTATTATTTGATTTCATGTGATGTTTATCATGTTTTTGCATCTTGTTTACTTAGAACGACGGTAGTAAATAAGATGATCCCTCATAATAATTTCAAGAAAGTGTTCCCCCTAACTGTGCACCGTTGCGACAGTTCGTTGTTTCGAAGTACCACGTGATGATCGGGTGTGATAGATTCCAACGTTCACATACAACGGGTGTAAGATAGATTTACACATGCAAACACTTAGGTTGACTTGACGAGCCTAGCATGTACAGACATGGCCTCGGAACACAGAAGACCAAAAGGTCGAGCATGAGTCGTATAGAAGATACGATCAACATGAAGATGTTCACCGATGTTGACTAGTCCGTCTCACGTGATGATCGGACATGGCCTAGTTAACTCGGATCATGTTATACTTAGATGACTGGAGGGATGTCTATCTAAGTGGGATTTCATTGAATAATTTGATTAGATGAACTTAATTATCATGAACTTAGTCTAAAATCTTTACAACATGTATTGTAGATCAAATGGCCAACGTTGTCCTCAACTTCAATGCGTTCCTAGAGAAACCAAGCTGAAAGACGATGGCAACAACTATACGGACTGGGTCCGGAACCTGAGGATCATCCTCATAGCTGCCAAGAAAGATTATGTCCTACAAGCACCGCTAGGTGAAGCACCTGCTCTCCCTGCAGAACAAGACGTTATGAACGCTTGGCAGACACGTACCGATGATTACTCCCTCGTTCAGTGCAGCATGCTTTACAGCTTAGAGCCGGGGCTCCAAAAGCGTTTTGAGAGACACGGAGCATATGAGATGTTCAAAGAGTTGAAAATGGTTTTTCAAGCTCATGCCCGGGTCGAGAGATATGAAGTCTCCGACAAGTTCTTCAGCTGTAAGATGGAGGAAAACAGTTCTGTCAGTGAGCACATACTCACTATGTCTGGGTTATAGAACCGCTTGACTCAGCTGGGAGTTAATCTCCTGGATGACGCGGTCATTGACAGAATCCTTCAGTCGCTTCCACCGAGCTACAAGAGCTTTGTGATGAACTTCAATATGCAGGGGATGGAAAAGACCATTCCTAAAGTATTTGCAATGCTGAAATCAGCAGAGGTAGAAGTCAAAAAGGAACATCAAGTGTTGATGGTGAATAAAACCACTAAGTTCTAGAAGGGCAAGGGTAAGAAGAACTTCAAGAAGGACAGCAAGGGAGTTGCCGCGCCCGGTAAGCAAGCTGCCGGGAAGAAGCCAAAGAATGGACCCAAGCCCGAGACTGAGTGTTTTTATTGCAAGGGAAGTGGTCACTGGAAGCGGAACTGCCCCAAATACTTAGCGGACAAGAAGGCCGGCATCACAAAAGGTATATGTGATATACATGTAATTGATGTGTACCTTACCAGTACTCGTAGTAGCTCCTGGGTATTTGATACCGGTGCGGTTGCTCACATTTGTAACTCAAAGCAGGAGCTGCGGAATAAGCGGAGACTGGCGAAGGACGAGGTGACGATGCGCGTCGGGAATGGTTCCAAGGTCGATGTGATCGCTGTCGGCATGCTACCTCTACATTTACCTACGGGATTAGTTTTAAACCTCAATAATTGTTATTTAGTGCCAGCTTTGAGCATGAACATTGTATCAGGATCTCGTTTAATTCGAGATGGCTACTCATTTAAATCCGAGAATAATGGTTGTTCTATTTATATGAGAGATATGTTTTATGATCATGCTCCGATGGCGAATGGTTTATTCTTAATGAATCTCGAGCGTAATGCTACACATATTCATAGTGTGAATACCAAAAGATGTAAGGTTGATAATGATAGTCCCACATACTTGTGGCATTGCCGCCTTGGTCACATAGGTGTCAAACGCATGAAGAAGCTCCATGCAGATGGACTTTTAGAGTCTCTTGATTACGAATCATTTGACATGTGCGAACCATGCCTCATGGGTAAAATGACCAAGACTCCATTCTCAGGAACAATGGAACGAGCAACCAACTTATTGGAAATCATACATACTGATATGTGCGGTCCAATGAGTGTTGAGGCTCGCGGTGGCTATCGTTATGTTCTCACCCTCACTGATGACTTGAGTAGATATGGGTATGTCTATTTAATGAAACACAAGTCTGAGACCTTTGAAAAGTTCAAGGAATTTCAGAGTGAGGTTGAGAATCAACGTGACAGGAAAATCAAGTTCTTGCGATCAGATCGTGGAGGAGAATACTTGAGTCACGAGTTTGGCACACACTTAAGAAAATGTGGAATAGTTTCACAACTAATGCCGCCTGGAACACCTCAGCATAATGGTGTGTCTGAACATCGTAATCACACTCTATTAGATATGGTGCGATCTATGATGTCTCTTACCGATTTACCGCTATCATTTTGGGGCTATGCTTTAGAGACTGCCGCATTCACTTTAAATAGGGCTCCGTCGAAATCCGTTGAGATGACACCGTATGAATTATGGTTTGGGAAGAAACCTAAGCTGTCGTTTCTAAAAGTTTGGGGATGCGATGCTTATGTCAAGAAACTTCAACCTGAAAAGCTCGAACCCAAGTCGGAAAAATGCGTCTTCATAGGATACCCTAAAGAAACTATTGGGTATACCTTCTACCTCAGATCGGAAGGCAAGATCTTTGTTGCCAAGAAGGGATCCTTTCTAGAGAAGGAGTTTCTCTCGAAAGAAGTAAGTGGGAGGAAAGTAGAACTTGATGAAGTATTACCTCTTGAACCGGAAAATGGCGCAACTCAAGAAAATGTTCTTGAGGTGCCTGCACTGACTAGAGAGGAAGTTAATGATGATGATCATGAAACTTCAGATCAAGTTGCTACTGAACTTCATAGGTCCACAAGGACACGTTCCGCACCAGAGTGGTACGGCAACCCTGCCTTGGAAATCATGTTGTTAGACAATGGTGAACCTTCAAACTATGAAGAAGCGATGGCGGGCCCGGATTCCGACAAATGGCTGGAAGCCATGAAATCCGAGATAGGATCCATGTATGAAAACGAAGTATGGACTTTGACTGACTTGCCCGTTGAGCGGCGAGCCATAGAAAATAAATGGATCTTTAAGAAGAAGACAGACGCGGATGGAAATGTGACCATCTATAAAGCTCGGCTTGTTGCTAAGGGTTATCGACAAGTTCAAGGGGTTGACTACGATGAGACTTTCTCACCCGTAGCGAAGCTGAAGTCTGTCCGAATCATGTTAGCAATTGCCGCATTCTATGATTATGAGATATGCCAAATGGACGTCAAAATGCCATTCCTTAATGGTTTCCTTAGGGAAGAATTGTATATGATGCAGCCGGAAGGTTTTGTCAATCCTAAGAATGCTGACAAGGTGTGCAAGCTCCAACGCTCGATTTATGGGCTGGTGCAAGCATCTCAGAGTTGGAACATTCGCTTTGATGAGATGATCAAAGCGTTTGGGTTTATGCAGACTTATGGAGAAGCCTGCGTTTACAAAGAAGTGAGTGGGAGCTCTGTAGCATTTCTCATATTATATGTAGATGACATACTTTTGATGGGAAATGATATAGAACTTTTGGACAACATTAAGGCCTACTTGAATAAGAGTTTTTCAATGAAGGACCTTGGAGAAGCTGCTTATATATTAGGCATCAAGATCTATAGAGATAGATCAAGACGCCTCATAGGTCTTTCACAAAGCACATACCTTGATAAGATATTGAAGAAGTTCAATATGGATCAGTCTAAGAAGGGGTTCTTGCCTGTGTTGCAAGGTGTGAAATTGAGCTCAGCTCAATGTCCGACCACGGTAGAAGATATAGAAGAGATGAGTGTCATCCCCTATGCCTCAGCCATAGGGTCTATTATGTATGCCATGCTGTGTACCAGACCTGATGTAAACCTTGCCATAAGTTTGGTAGGTAGGTTCCAAAGTAATACCGGCAAGGAACACTGGACAACGGTCAAGAATATCCTGAAGTACCTGAAAAGGACTAAGGACATGTTTCTCGTTTATGGAGGTGACGAAGAGCTCGTCGTAAAGGGTTACGTCGATGCTAGCTTCGACACAGATCTGGATGACTCTAAGTCACAAACTGGATACGTGTATATGTTGAATGGTGGAGCAGTAAGCTGGTGCAGCTGCAAGCAGAGTGTCGTGGCGGGATCTACATGTGAAGCGGAGTACATGGCGGCCTCGGAGGCAGTGCATGAAGCAATTTGGGTGAAGGAGTTCATCACCGACCTAGGAGTCATACCCAATGCGTCGGGGCTGATCAAACTCTTCTGTGACAACACTGGAGCTATTGCACTTGCCAAGGAGCCCAGGTTTCACAAGAAGACCAGGCACATCAAGCGTTGCTTCAACTCCATTCGTGAAAATGTTCAAGATGGAGACATAGATATTTGTAAAGTACATACAGACCTAAATGTCGCAGATCCGTTGACTAAACCTCTCCCTAGGGCAAAACATGATCAACACCAGAACTCTATGGGTGTTCGATTCATCACAATGTAACTAGATTATTGACTCTAGTGCAAGTGGGAGACTGCTGGAAATATGCCCTAGAGGCAATAATAAAAGGATTATTATTATATTTCCTTGTTCATGATAATTGTCTTTTATTCATGCTATAATTGTGTTATCCGGAAATCGTAATACATGTGTGAATACATAGACACCAACATGTCCCTAGTAAGCCTCTAGTTGACTAGCTCGTTGATCAATAGATAGTCATGGTTTCCTAACTATGGACATTGGATGTCATTGATAACGAGATCACATCATTAGGAGAATGATGTGATGGACAAGACCCAATCCTAAACATAGCACAAGATCGTATAGTTCGTTTGCTAGAGTTTTTCCAATGTCAAGTATCTTTTCCTTAGACCATGAGATCGTGTAACTCCTGGATACCGTAGGAGTGCTTTGGGTGTACCAAACGTCACAACATAACTGGGTGACTATAAAGGTATACTACGGGTATCTCCGAAATTGTCTGTTGGGTTGACACGGATCAAGACTGGGATTTGTCACTCCGTATGACGGAGAGGTATCTCTGGGCCCACTCGGTAATGCATCATCATAATGAGCTCAAAGTGACCAAGTGTCTGGTCACGGGATCATGCATTACGGTACGAGTAAAGTGACTTGCCGGTAACGAGATTGAACGAGGTATTGGGATGCCGACGATCGAATCTCGGGCAAGTAACGTACCGATTGACAAAGGGAATTGTATACGGGGTTGCTTGAATCCTAGACATCATAGTTCATCCGATGAGATCATCGAGGAGCATGTGGGAGCCAGCATGGGTATCCAGATCCCGCTGTTGGTTATTGACCGGAGAGCCATCTCGGTCATGTCTACATGTCTCCCGAACCCGTAGGGTCTACACACTTAAGGTTCGGTGATGCTAGGGTTGTAGAGATATGAATATGCAGTAACCCGAAAGTTGTTCGGAGTCCCGGATGAGATCCCGGACGTCATGAGGAGTTCCGGAATGGTCCAGAGGTGAAGAATTATATATAGGAAGTGCAGTTTCGGCCATCGGGAGAGTTTCGGGGGTCACCGGTACCGGGACCACCGGAAAGGTCCCGAGGGTCCACCGGGTGGGGCCACCCATCCCGGAGGGCTGCATGGGCTGAAGTGGGGAGGGGAACCAGCCCATAGTGGGCTGGTGCGCCCCCTTTGGCCCACCACATGCGCCTAGGGTTGGGAACCCTAGGGTGGGGGGGGGGGGGCGCCCCACCTGGCTTGGGGGGCACTCCACCCCTTGGCCACCGCCCCCCTAGGAGATCCCATCTCCTAGGGCCGGTGCCCCCCTAGGGGAGCCTATATAAAGGTGGGAGGGAGGGGCAGCCGCACCCTTGACTCTTGGCGCCTCCCTCTCCCCTGCTACACCTCTCCCTCTCACAGTAGAACAGCGAAGCCCTGCTGCGGTGACTCCTGCATCCACCACCACGCCGTCGTGCTGCTGGATCTTCATCAACCTCTCCTTCCCCCTTGCTGGATCAAGAAGGAGGAGACGTCACGCTGACCGTACGTGTGTTGAACGCGGAGGTGTCGTCCGTTCGGCGCTAGGATCTCCGGTGATTTGGATCACGTCGAGTACGACTTCCTCATCCCCGTTCTTTGAACGCTTCCGCGCGTGATCTACAAAGGTATGTAGATGCAATCCAATCACTCGTTGCTAGATGAACTCATAGATGGATCTTGGTGAAACCGTAGGAAATTTTTTGTTTTCTGCAACGTTCCCCAACAGCTCTGAGGGGAGCACAACCCACCAGGGCGCGTCTGGAGGCCCAGGCGCGCCCTGGTGGGTTATGCCCACCTCGGGTGCTCCCTGAACCACCTCTTTACTCTATAAATATCCCCAATGCTCCAGAAAACTCAGGGGAGTCGATGAAAATCAATTCCAGCCGCCACAGAGTCCAGAACCACCAGATCAAATCTAGACACCATCACGGAGGGGTTCACCACTTCCATTGGTGCCTCTCCGATGATGCGTGAGTAGTTCTTTGTAGACCTTCGGGTCCGTAGTTAGTAGCTACATGGCTTCTTCTCTCTCGTTTGATTCTCAATACAATGGTCTCGTGGAGATCCATATGATGTAACTCTTTTTGCGGTGCGTTTGTTGGGATCCGATGAACTTTTATGATCAGATCTATCTCTTTTTATCCATGAAAGTTATTTGAGTTTTTTTTGATCTCTTATATGCATGATTTCTTATAGCCTCGTATTTCTTCTCCGGTATTTGGGTTTTGTTTGGCCAACTTTATCTATTTATCTTGCAATGGGAAAAGGTGCTTTGTAGTGGGTTCGATCTTACGGTGCTTGATCCCAGTGACAGAAGGGGAACCGACACGTATGTACCATTGCTACTAAAGATAAAACGATGGGGTCTATTTCTACATAAATGGATCTTGTCTACATCATGTAATCATTCTTATTGCATTACTCCGTTTCTCCATGAACTTAATACACTAGATGCATGCTGGATAGCGGTCGATGTGTGGAGTAATAATAGTAGATGTAGGCAGGAGTCGGTCTACTAATCTTGGATGTGATGCCTATATAATGATCATTGCATGGATATCATCATGATTATTTGAAGTTCTATCAATTGCCCAACTGTAATTTGTTTAGCCACTGTTTGCTATTTTTCTCGAGAGAAGCCACTAGTGAAATCTACGGCCTTCGGGTCTCTTTCTCATATTATTTGCCTTCGCGATCTATTTTATTTGCCTTTTATTTTTAGATCTATTGAACCAAAAATACAAAAATACCTTGCTATAATTTATTCTTATTTATTTTATTTGGCGTTTGATCTATCAATCTACTATAATTTATTCACGTTCGTTTGCCAATTTTTGCATCGTTACTCGAAAGGGATTGACAACCCCTTTAATACGTCGGGTTGCGAGTATTTGTTATTTGTGTGCAGGTGCCATTTACGTATTGTTGCTTGGTTCTCCTACTGGTTCTATAACCTTGATTTCATCACTGAGGGAAATACCTACCGTCGCTGTGTTGCATCATCCCTTCCTTTTTAGGGAAATACCAATGTAGCTTCAAGCCGCATCAAAAGGAATATCTGTCGCCGTTGCCGGGGAGGATCATCAACATCTACCAGGTTCCTAATCACAAATCTCATCTCCTTGCAATTTACATTATTTTCCATTTGCCTCTCGTTTTCCTCTCCCCCACTTCACAAAAAATTGCTGTTTTATTCACCCTCTTTTTCGTTCACTGTTTCCTCGTCAGATCTCATGTTTGCTTGTGTTGCCATGTGTCTTCTATTTGCTTGCATCTTCGCTTGCTAAAAAATCAATTGATATGGATCCTCATCCACTTGCTAATCTTTTCAAAAGATCCAATTATGATGAACCAATTGCTAGTGAATTGAGTTCACTAGATTATCTTTATGAAGTTTTGCTTGAGATTCATGAATATGAAAATTGTGATGAAGTGTTAAATGGAGGAATTTATAAAGTGATTCATGATAGCCCCTTGAATGAAAAACATGATTGCAATGATGTTATTGTAAATTCTATTAATGTCAATTGTGTTAGTGATATGCAAACCCCCAAGCTCGGGGATGCTTGTTTTGTTATGTCCACTACTTGTTGCAATGATCATGACTGGGGTGATAATGATTCTTATGATCTTGAAAATTTATTTAAATCTCATGATGGCTATGCTTGCGATAATATTAAAAGTGGGTTTGGAAGAGTGTCAACTTTAGCTCAAAATAATCCCACATATTTGGAGAGTGTTCAATCTTGTGAAAATTTTGACAAAAGTGGGTTTGGAGAGGTCATGACTTTAGTTGATGTTAATCCCACTATCTTGGAAGATTATAAAACTTTTATGCATGTGGATCAGGAAGAGAAATTTTTATATGATTTCTATATTGTTGAATTTGAGTATGATCCTACATGTAATTATTATGAGGGAGGGAAATATGGTTGTGGAAATTTCTATGTTACTAAATTACTTCTTGTTATGCTGAGATTTTCAATGTTTTATTCCTATCCTTTGCATATGCTAGATATTTCTTGTCTTAATAATTTATTTGCTTATAAAATTCCTATGCATAGGAAGTATTTTAGACTAAAATATGTTTTGCACATGTTTTATGATGCCCTCTTTGTTTCAATTATTATCTTTCATGTGAGCATCAATGAAATCTTATGCCTAGCTAAGGGCGTAAAACGATAGCGCTTGTTGGGAGGCAACCCAATGAATAAAATTTATTTTTACTTTTTGCTTTCTGTTCTTGAGTGTTAGCACAATCATAATACTGTTATGATTGTGTTTTTTTTAGTTAGTGTTTGTGCCAAGTAAAGCCTTTAGGATCTTCTTGGGTGATAGTTGTTTGATCTTGCTAAAAAATAGAAACTTTCACGCTCATGAAAACAATTCTCATTTGTAACCAGAGAGCGATAAAATTACCTACTCTTTTTGTAGAAGATTAATATAAAAATTGCCCAGGACGTCCTAATGTTTCAGAGTTTTTGGAGCTTCAAAAGTATTCAGAATATCCAGATTGCTACAGACTGTTTTGTTTTTGACAGATTCTGTTTTCTTTGCGTTGTGTGCTTGTTTTGATGATTCTATGGTTTTCTTTGATGAGTTTTTGCCATAGAAAAGTTGGAATACAGTAGATATAATGCAAGAACAAAATATGAATTGGTTTTCTACAACACTTATAGTAGTGATTTTCTTTCTTATACTAACGGATCTCACGAAGGTTTTGTTGAGTTTTGTGTGATTGAAGTTTTCAAGTTTTGGGTTATCTTAATATGGATGAAGAAATAAGGAGTAAGAAGAGCCCAAGATTGGGGATGCCCCAACATCTCAAGCTATTATCCGAAGAGAGCAAGCTATGGGGATGCCCCGAGTGGCATCCCCTCTTTCTTCTAACGACCATTGGTATTTTACTCGAAGCTATATTTTTATTCGTCACATACTATGTGTTTTGCTTGAAGGGGAGCCTTGGTGCAGTGGTAAAGCTACTGCCTTGTGACCATGAGGTCATGGGTTCAAGTCCTGGAAACAGCCTCTTACAGAAATGTAGGGAAAGGCTGCGTACTATAGACCCAAAGTGGTCGGACCCTTCCCTGGACCCTGCGCAAGCGGGAGCTACATGCACCAGGTTGCCCTTTTTTTTATACTATGTGTTTTGCTTGGAGTGTCTTGTATGATATGAGTCTTTGCTTGTTTTATTTTGTGTTTTAAGTCTTGATTCCTTGATGGACACACCTATTTGTGAGAGCCAAAATTATGCCATGACTTGTTAGAATTGCTCTCTATGCTTCACTTAAATTTTTTAAGAGCTATAGACTTGCTCTAGTGCTTCACTTATATCTTTTTGAGCACGGTGCACTTTAGTATTTTTGAAGAAATGCTCTCTTGATTCTTTTAGATTTATTTGAGAGTTAGTAAAATTTTGAAGAAATTCTCTCTTGCTCCACTTAAATTAATTGGAGAGAAAGAAATATAATGCTCATGATCTTCACTTATATTTGTTTGAGCTTATCAAAAGCAACACATGAAAATTAGTCCCAAAGTGATAGATGTCCAAGAAGGATATAATAAAAACTTTCATGAAGATCATTGGACAAAATAAACTTGATTCTTAGTAATAGTTTTGAGATATGATGATGTGATATGTGAGTCATGTTGATGAGTAATTATGCTTTAGTAAGAATATTGGTGTTAAGGTTTGTGATTCCCTATGTAAGCACGAAAGTCAATAGTCATGCAATGAAATTATATCCTACTTGTGGTGCATTATTCGATGTTAATTATGCTTAATGCTCACTTATGAGATTATTCGTTTCTTGGTTGGTCGCTTCTCAATCTTTTGCTAGCCTTCATTTTGCACTAAGTATGATCACTACTTGTGCATCCAAAATCCTTTAAACCATTTTTGCCACATGAGTCCACTATACCTACCTATATGCGGCATTCTTTTGCCGTTCTAAGCAAATTTGTATGTGCCATCTCTAGTATTCAAAATAAATTTCTCTTTTGTGTGCTCGTACCGCTCGCGAGGCGGTGAGGGGTGGCTAATATTTTCCATACTAGATTCTCACTATGAGTGTTTATTCACTTATCATTGCATGAGAGTAAGGCAAAGGTATTAGGGATGCCCAGTCCCGAAATGAAAAATGAATTTACTTTATGTTGTCAAATAATAAATTCCTTGGAACATGTTGGTATGGAAGGCACCCATGGATACGGTTAGCCATGGAAAGTGAAAGTATGGTGGAAAAAAGAATAAACTTTAATTTCTGTCTGGGAACTGGCTATGATATATCTAGCATGGAAAGTGTTGGGAACTCTAAGTCGTTTTCATTGGTGGGAAAAGTATGCCTCTCAAAATGTTTTTATCTCTCAATTTTCGCTTTGAGCTTTGGCACCTCTACAAATCCCTACTTCCCTCTGCGAAGGGCCTTTCTTTTACTTTATGCATTTTTTATTTTTGAATTTGAGTCTCCATCTTCTCTTATAAAAGCACCAACTAGGAGGCACTATGATCGTACTTGAGCATTGGGTTAATATGCGAGTGTGTTTCACGAATGGATCAATGATTGAGCATGATGGGCTAGGGATAGCTTATTTTAGCATTGACATTTTGAAAGACATGGTTGCTTGTTGATATGCTTGAGTATTTAAGTTATCATGTCAAAACTAGACTATTGCTTCGAATAATATAAAAGTCCAAATGTCCATGCTATAAAGAAAAGAATATGAGATGACATGTTAGGCAGCATTCCACATCAAAAATTCTGTTTTTATCATTAACCTACTCGAGGACGAGCAGGAATTAAGCTTGGGGATGCTGATACGTCTCCAACGTATCTATAATTTTTGATTGTTCCATGCTGTTATATTATCAATCTTGGATGTTTTATAATCATTTTATAGTCATTTTATATCATTTTTTGGTACTAACCTATTGACATAGTGCCAAGTGTCAGTTGCTATTTTCTGCATGTTTTTTTACATCGCAGGAAATCAATACCAAACGGAGTCCAAACACAATGAAACTTTGTGGATTTTTTGGACCAGAAGACAACCAATGGGCTGAAGAAGCGCTTGGGGGCTGCTCCGAGGGGAGCACAACCCACCAAGGCGCGTCTGGAGGCCCAGGTGTGCCCTGGTGGGTTGTGCCCACCTCGGGTGCCCCCTGAACCGCCTCTTTACTCTATAAATACCCCAACATTCCAGAAACCCCCGGGGATTCACAAAAATTAGTTCCAGCCACCGCAGAGTCTAGAACCACCAGATCCAATCTAGACACCATCACAGAGGGGTTCACCACTTCCATTGGTGCCTCTCCGATGATGCGTGAGTAGTTCTTTGTAGACCTTCGGGCCCGTAGTTAGTAGCTAGGTGGCTTCCTCTCTCTTGTTTGATTCTCAATACAATGGTCTCTTGGAGATCCATATGATGTAACTCTTTTTGCGGTGTGTTTGTTGGGATCCGATGAACTTTGAGTTTATGATCAGATCTATCTCTTTTTATCCATGAAAGTTATTTGAGTTTCTTTGATCTCTTATATGCATGATTGCTTATAGCCTCGTATTTCTTCTCTGATATTTGGGTTTTGTTTGGCCAACTTGATCTATTTATCTTGCAATGGGAAGAGGTGCTTTATAGTGGGTTCGATCTTACGGTGCTTGATCCTAGTGCCAGAAGGGGAACCGACACGTATGTATCATTGCTACTAAGGATAAAATGATGGGGTGTATTTCTACATAAATAGATCTTGTCTACATCATGTCATCGTTCTTATTGCATTACTTCGTTTCACCATGAACTTAAGACACTAGATGCATGCTGGATAGCGGTCGATGTGTGGAGTAATAGTAGTAGATGCAGGCAGGAGTCGGTCTACTAATCTTGGACGTGATGCCTATAATGATCATTGCCTGGATATCATCATGATTATTTGAAGTTCTATCAATTTCCCAACAGTAATTTGTTTACCCACCGTTTGCTATTTCTCTCGAGAGAAGCCACTAGTGAAACCTATGGCCCCCGGGTCTCTTTCTCATATTATTTGCCTTTGCGATCTATTTTATTTGCCTTTTATTTTCAGATATATTAAACCAGAAATACAAAAATACCTTGCTGCAATTTATTCTTATTTATTTTATTTGGTGTTCGATCTATCAATCTACTACAGTTTATTCCCGCACGTTTGCCAATTTATGGCGCCGTTACCCGAAAGGGATTGACAAACCCATTTAATACGTCGGGTGCGAGTATTTGTTATTTGTGTGCATGTGTCGTTTACGTATTGTTGCTTGGTTCTCATACTGGTTCGATAACCTTGGTTTTATCGCTGTGGGAAATACCTACCGTCGTTGTGCTGCATCATCCCTTCCTCTTTGGGTAAATACCGACATAGCTTCAAGCCGCATCATATTACACATTATATCACAATACTTATGCCTATTCTCTCTTATTTTATAAGGTTTACATTAAGAGGGAGAATGCCGGCAACTGGAATTCTGGACTGGAAAAGGAGCAAATATTAGAGACCTATTCTGCACAACTCCAAATGTCCTGAAACTTCACAGAGCATGTTTTTGGAATATATAAAAAATATTGGGCGAAGAAAGAACTAGAGGGGGGCCACCAGCCAGCCACAAGGGTGGAGGGTGCGCCCTACCCCCTGGGCGCGCCCCCGACCTTGTGGGCCCCTGGCAGGTCTCCGGTGCCCATCTTTGGCTATATGGTGTGTTTTTCCCTGGAAAAAATCAGAGAGAAGCTTTCGGGGTGAAGCACTGCCATCTCGAGGTGGAACCTGGGCAGAATCAATCTACAGCTTCGGCGGAGCTGTTCTGCTGGGGAAACATCCCTCCGGGAGGGGGAAATTATCGCCATCGTCATCACCATCGATCCTCTCATTGAGAGGGGGTCAATCTCCATCAACATATTCACCGGCACCATCTCCTCTCAAACCCTAATTCATCTCTTGTATTTGATTTTGGTCCCAAAACCTCATATTGGTACCTGTGGCTTGCTAGTAGTGTTGATTACTCCTTGTAGTTGATGCTAGTTGGTTTATATGGTGGAAGATTATATTTTCAGATCCTTAATGATAATTAATACTCCTATGATTATGATTATGAATATGCTTTGTGAGTAGTTACGTTTGTTCATGAGGACATGGGAGAAGTCTTGTTATAAGTAATCATGTGAATTTGGTATTCGTTCGATATTTTGATGAGATGTACGTTGTCTTTCCTCTAGTGGTGTTATGTGAACATCGACTACATGAAGCTTCACCATTATTTGGGCCTAGGGGAAGGCATTGGGAAGTAATAAGTAGATGATGGGTTGCTAGAGTGACAGAAGCTTAAACCCTAGTTTATGCGTTGCTTCGTGAGGGGCTGATTTGGATCAATATGTTTCATGCTATGGTTAGGTTTACCTTAATACTTCTTTCGTAGTTACGGATGCTTGCGAGAGGGGTTAATCATAAATGGGAGGCTTGTCCAAGGAAGGGCAGCACCCAAGCACCGGTCCACCCACATATCAAATTATCAAAGGAACACGAATCATATGATCATGATGAAAACTAACTTGACAACAATTCCCATGTGTCCTCGGGAGCGCTTTGCATTATATAAGAGTTCGTCCAGGTTTGTCCTGTGCTACAAAAAGGATTGGGCCACCTTGATGCACCTTAGTTACTTTATTTACTTGTTACCCGTTACGATTTACCTTATCACAAAACTATCTGTTACCGATAATTTTAGTGCTTGTAGAGAATACCTTGCTGAAAACCGCTCATCATTTCCTTCTGCTCCTTGTTGGGTTCGACACTCTTACTTATTGAAAGGACTATGATAGATCCCTTATACTTGTGGGTCATCAAGACTCTTTTCTGGCGCCATTGCCGGGGAATGAAGTGCGTTTGGTAAGTGGAATTTGGTAATGAAACATTTACATAGTGTGCTGAAATTTACTGTCACTTGTTAGTATGGAAAATAATACTTTGAGGGGTTTGTTTGGGGTATCTTCACCTCGACAGGAACCACAATTAGCTACTCCTCAACCTACTGCACCTACTGAAAATATTTATTACGAAATTTATTCGGGCATGATAGAGAAACTACTAGCTAATCCTTATGCAGGAGATGGAACATTACATCCCGATATGCACCTAATCTATGTGGATGAAGTTTGTGGATTATTTAAGCTTGCAGGTATACCCGAGGATGTTGTCAATAATAAGGTATTCCCTTTATCTTTTAAGGTAAAGGCATTGGTATGGTACATGCTATTGGATGATATTGGATCATGGAACTACAACCAATTGAAATTGGAATTTCATCAGAAGTTTTATCCTATGCATTTGGTTCATCGTGATTGGAATTATATATATAATTTTTGGCCTCCTGAAGGATAAAGTATCGCTCAAGCTTGGGGGAGGCTTAAGGCAATGTTATATTCATGCCCCAATCATGAGCTCTCAAGAGAAATTATTATTCAAAACTTTTATGCTCAACTTTCTCATAATGATCGATCCATGCTCGTCTTGTACTGGTTCCTATATGAAGAAGGATATTGAATTAAAATGGGATTTGTTGGAAATAATTAAATAAAAATTTGAAGATTGGGATCTCGATGAAGGTAAAGAGTCAGGTATGAACCTTAAGTTTGATTGTGTTAAATATTTTATGGATACCGATGCTTTTCGTGATTTTAGCACTAAATATGGACTTGACTCTGAGATAGTAGCTTCTTTTTGTGAATATTTTTCTACTCGTGTTGATCTCCCCAAGGAGAAGTGGTTTAAATATCATCCTCCCATTGAAGTTAAAGTAGTAGAACCTATTAAAGTTGAAGAAGAAACTATTACTTATAATGTTGATCCTATTGTTCCAACTGCTTATATTGAGAAACCACCATTCCCTGTTAGAATAAAGGATCATGCTAAAGCTTCAACCGTGGTTCGTAAGAGTTATACTAAAACACCTACACCCTCTAAACAAATTAAAGTTGAACCTAGTGTTGCTATTGTTAAAGATCTCTTGGTTGATAATATTGATGGGCATGTTATTTACTTCTGTGATGAAGCTGCGAGAATTGCTAAACCCGAAATGAAAGATAAACATAGACCTGTTGTCGGCATGCCTGTTGTTTCTGTTAAAATAGGAGATCATTGTTATCATGTCTTATGTGATGTGGGTGCTAGTGTGAGTGCAATTCCTTATACCTTATATAAAGAAATCATGAATGAAATTGCACCTACTGAGATAGAAGATATTGATGTTACTATTAAGCTTGCTAATAGAGATACTATATCACCAATTGGGATTGTTAGAGATGTTGAAGTCTTGTGTGGGAAAATTAAATATCCTACTGATTTCCTTGTTCTTGGTTCCCCACAAGATAATTTTTGTCCCATTATATTTGGTAGACCTTTCTTGAATATGGTTAATGTTAAGATAGACTGCGAAAAAGATATTGTTACTGTTGGTTTAGGGGATATGTCTCATTATTTTAATTTCTCTAAATTTCATAGACAACCCCATGATAAAGAATTGCCTAGTAAGGATGGAATTATTGGTCTTGCTTCTATTGCCGTGCCTCCTATGATCCTTTAGAACAATATCTGCTAGACCATGAAAATGATATGTTTATGAATGAAAGAAGGGAAATAGATGAAGTATTCTTTAATCAAGGACCTATTTTGAAACACAATTTGCGTGTTGAAATCCTTGGGGATCCCCCTCCACCCAAGGGTGATCCCGTGTTTGAGCTTAAACAATCACCTGATACTATGAAATATGCTTATCTTGATGAAAAGAAGATATATCCTGTTATTATTATTGCTAACCATTCAGAGCATGAAGAAAAGGAATTACTGAAAACTCTAAAGAAGCACCGTGCTGCTATTGAATATACTCTCGATGATCTTAAGGGCATTAGTCCCACTTTATGTCAGCACAAAATTAAACTAGAGAAAGATGCTAAACCAGTTGTTGATCATCAACGATGGTTAAATCCTAAGATGAAAGAAGTGGTAAGAAATGAAATACTAAAGCTTCTGGAGGCAGGTATAATTTACCCTATTGCTGATAGTCAATGGGAAAGTCTTGTTCATTGTGTCCCTAAGAAGGGAGGTATTACTGTTGTTCCTAATGATAAGAATGAATTGATCCCTCAAAGAATTGTTACAGGCTATAGAATTGTAATTGATTTTCGCAAATTAAATAAATCTACTAGAAAAGATCATTACCCTCTACCTTTTATTGATCAAATGCTAGAAAGGCTATCCAAACATACACATTTTTGCTTTCTAGATGGTTATTCTGGTTTCTCTCAAATACCTGTGTCAAAAGATGATCAAGAGAAAACCACTTTTACTTGCCCTTTCAGTACCTTTGCTTATAGACGTATGCCTTTTGGTTTATGTAATGCACCGGTACCTTTCAAAGATGTATGACTACTATATTCTCTGACTTCTGTGAAAAGATTGTTGAGGTTTTCATGGATGATTTCTCCATTTACGGAACTTCTTTTAATGATTGCTTAAGCAACCTTGATCGAGTTTCGCAGA
The DNA here is from genome assembly GCF_018294505.1 of Triticum aestivum. Classification (NCBI taxonomy): domain Eukaryota; kingdom Viridiplantae; phylum Streptophyta; class Magnoliopsida; order Poales; family Poaceae; genus Triticum; species Triticum aestivum. The sequence continues at coordinate 122,067,936 of NC_057797.1, forward strand.
GATGTGAAGAAACTAATCTTGTCTTGAACTTGGAGAAGTTCCACTTTATGGTTAATGAAGGTATTGTCTTGGGGCATAAAATTTCTAAAAGAGGTATTGAAGTTGATAAAGCTAAAGTTGATGCTATTGAAAAGATGCCGTGTCCTAAAGATATCAAAGGTATAAGAAGTTTCCTTGGTCATGCTGGTTTCTATAGGAGGTTTATTAAAGACTTCTCTAAAATTTCTAGGCCTCTCACTAGTCTCTTGCAAAAAGATGTCCCTTTTGTTTTTGATGATGATTATGTAGAAGCATTTGAATTACTTAAGAAAGCCTTGATTTCTGCTCCTATTGTTCAGCCACCTGATTGGAATTTACCCTTTGAAATTATGTGTGATGCTAGTGATTATGCTATTGGTGCTGTTCTAGGACAAAGAGTTGATAAGAAATTAAATGTTATTCAGTATGCTAATAAAACTATAGACAGTTCCCAAAGAAATTATGCTACCATTGAGAAAGAATTTTTAGCAGTTGTATTTGCATGTGATAAGTTCAGACCTTATATTGTTGATTCCAAAGTAACTGTTCACATTGATCATGCTGCTATTAAATATCTTATGGAAAAGAAAGATGCTAAACCTAGAATTTTTAGATGGGTTCTCTTGTTACAAGAATTTGATTTGCATATTATTGATAGAAAGGGAGCTGAGAACCCCGTTGCAGACAATCTATCTAGGTTAGAAAATGTTCTTGATGACCCACTGCTTATTGATGATAATTTTCCTGATGAACAATTAAATGTCATAAATGCTTCTCATAATACTCCATGGTATGCTGATTATGCTAATTACATTGTTGCTAAATTTATACCACCTAGTTTCACATACCAGCAAAAGAAAAAGTTTTTCTACGATTTAAGACATTACTTCTGGGATGACCCACACCTTTATAAAGAAGGAGTAGATGGTGTTATTAGCCATTGTGTACCTGAGCATGAACATGAAAAGATCCTATGCAAGTGCCAGTCCGAGTCTTACAGAGGACACCACGCTGGAGATAGAACTGCACAGAAGGTATTGCAATACGGTTTCTATTGGCCTACTCTCCTCAAGGATGCTCGTAAGTTTGTCTTGTCTTGTGATCAATGTCAAAGAATTGGTAATATTAGTAGACGTCAGGAAATGCCTATGAACTATTCACTTGTTATTGAACCATTTGATGTTTGGGGCTTTGATTATATGAGACCTTTTCCTTCCTCTAATGGGTATACACATATTTTAGTTGCTGTTGATTACGTTACTAAGTGGGTAGAAGCCATTCCAACTAGTAGTGCTGATCATAACACTTCTATTAAGATGCTTAAAGAAGTTATTTTTTCGAGGTTTGGAGTCCCTAGATATTTAATGACTGATGGTGGTTCACATTTATTCATGGTGCTTGATACGTCTCCAACGTATCTATAATCTTTGATTGTTTCATGCTATATTATATCATGCTTTGCACATTATTGGGCTTTATTATACACTTTTATATTATTTTTGGGACTAACCTATTAACGGGAGGCCCAACCCAGAATTGCTATTTTTTTTGCCTATTTCAGAGTTTCACAGAAAAAGAATATCAAACGGAGTCCAAACGGAATGAAACCTTCGGGAACATGATTTTCGGAATGAACATGATCCAGAGGACTTGGACCCTACGTTAAGACATCAACCAGGAAGGCACGAGGTAGGGGGCGCGCCTACCCCCCAGGCGCGCCCTCCACCCTCGTGGGGCCCATGTTGCTCCACCGACGTACTCCTTCCTCCTATATATACCTATGTACCCCCAAACTACCAGAGACGGAGCCAAAACCCTAATTCCACCGCCGTAACTTTCTGTATCCACGAGATCCCATCTTGGGGCCTTTTCCGGAGCTCCGTCGGAGGGGGTATCGATCACGGAGGGCTTCTACATCAACACCATAGCCTCTCCGATGAAGTGTGAGTAGTTTACTTGAGACCTTTGGGTCCATAGTTATTAGCTAGATGGCTTCTTCTCTCTTTTTGGATCTCAATACAAAGTTCCCCCCCTCTCTTGTGGAGATCAATTCGATGTAATCTTATTTTGTGGTGTGTTTGTTGAGACCGATGAATTGTGGGTTTATGATCAAGTTTATCTATGAACAATGTTTGAATCTTCTCTGAATTCTTTTATGTATGATTGGTTATCTTTGCAAGTCTCTTCGAATTATCAGTTTGGTTTGGCCTACTAGATTGATCTTTCTTGCAATGGGAGAAGTGCTTAGCTTTGGGTTCAATCTTGCGGTGTCCTTTCCCAGTGACAGTAGGGACAACAAGGCACGTATTGTATTGTTGCCATCGAGGATAACAAGATGGGGTTTATATCATATTGCATGAGTTTATCCCTCTACATCATGTCATCTTGCTTAAAGCGTTACTCTGTTCTCTTGAACTTAATACTCTAGATGCATGCTGGATAGCGGTCGATGTGTGGAGTAATAGTAGTAGATGCAGGCAGGAGTCAGTCTACTTATCTCGGACGTGATGCCTATATACATGATCATACCTAGATATTCTCATAACTATGCTCAATTCTGTGAGTTGCTCAATAGTAATTTGTTCACCCACCGTAATACTTATGCTCTCGAGAGAAGCCACTAGTGAAACCTATGGCCCCCGAGTCTATTTTCCATCTATTAATCTTCCAATACTTAGTTATTTCCTTTGCCATTTATTTTACTTGCATATTTGTTTCTCTTTATCATAAAAATACCAAAAATATTATCTTATCATATCTCACTCTCGTAGGTGACCGTGAAGGGATTGACAACCCCTTTATCGCATTGGTTGCAAGGAGTTTATTTGTTTGTGTAGGTGTGAGGCACTCGTGCGTGGCCTCCTACTGGATTGATACCTTGGTTCTCAAAAACTGAGGGAAATACTTACGCTGCTCTGCTGCATCACTCTTTCCTCTTCAAGGGAAAACCAACACAATGCTCAAGAGGTAGCAAGAATGATTTCTGGCACCGTTGCCGGGGAGTCTAAGCAAAAGTCAACATACCAAGTACCCATCACAAACCCTTATCTCCTGCATTACATTATTTGCCATTTGCCTCTCGTTTTCTTATCCCCCACTTCACCCTTGCCGTTTTATTCGCCCTCTCTCTCCGTCCTCCTTCTCTTTCTCTATTTGCCTCTTTTTGCCCCTTGCACTTTCTGCCGTTATGTCCGAAATTGGGGAAATTATTGTCGATATGGACAATAATAATATCATGGAAAATTTTGATGCTCCTGCTGAGAACTCCCTATGTTACATACAAAAAATTCCGAATTGGTGGAAAAGGAGTTATCCAAGATTTCTTTACTTGTGCTGGTGCTTTGCCTTCTATGGGTAGTTCTATTCTTCACACTAGTCTTGCGGAGGCTATTGCCATGCTTGTAGTTGAACTTGAAAGACAATTTATGCATATGCATCCTTGCATACAAAGGATTTTCCTAGAATTTTCTAATATTGAGCATTCTTCTGTTAAGCATGCCGCTACTATCTTTTTGGCTCATGAGTTTAGATTTATAATAAAAGAAGCCAAAGAAATCTTTGCGCATTATAGGGTGGATGTTGGCCGTCCTCCCATAGAGGCTATTCTCTTTGATCAAGAATAAATAATGCGTTTTCAATCTCTAGACTATGTTGCTTTCAATGAAAACCTTAGAAAAAGGGTTCCTACCAATGTTCTAGTTGATAGAATTTTTGAACTTAATAATGATTTGGCTATTCGAAATAATGAGATAGGATATTATCTCAAGTATAGGCTCACAAAGTTCTATCAAAAGAATGCTTATAATGATGAATTGGTTGTGCAATACGAGGGGCCGAAGGAAGAACCTATACCTCCTAAAGTTGATCTTGGGGACTTTTGTCCCATTAAATTTAGCCCTTTTGATTACTTTTGCTTGCCTCAAAGAAAACTTGCTGCCGAACATAGAGAATATGAAATGAGTTTTAATGATCTATCCTATTATTATGGCAATACCTAGATCTATCCTTGCTTTTATGCCTAGCTAGGGGCGTTAAACGATAGCGCTTGTTGGGAGGCAACCCAATTTTATTTTTACTCCTTGCTTTTTGATCCTGTTTAGTAATAAATAATTTATCTAGCCTCTGTTTTGGTTGTGTTTTTTTGTGTTTAATTAGTGTTTGTGCCAAGTAGAACCGTTGGGAAGACTTGGGGAAAGTCTTTTTAATCTTGCTGTAAAAAATAGAAACTTTAGCGCTCACGAGAACTGCTGCCATTTTTATTTGTAAAGTGATATTTAGTTAATTCTTTCTTCATATGATTAATAGATAAATTACTCACGTCAAGAAATTTATTTTAGAACTTTTGGGGTTCCAGAGCTTGCGTTAGCTACAGATTACTACAGACTGATCTGTTTTTGACAGATTCTGTCTTTCGTGTGTTGTTTGCTTATTTGAATGAATCTATGGCTAGTAAAATAGTTTATAAACCATAGAGAAGTTGGAATAAATTAGGTTTAACACCAATATAAATAAATAATGAGTTCATTACAGTACCTTGAAGTGGTGTTTTGTTTTCTTTCGCTAACGGAGCTCACGAGATTTTCTACTTTAAGTTTTGTGTTGTGAAGTTTTTAAGTTTTGGGTAAAAGATTTGATGGATTATGGAACAAGGAGTGGAAAGAGCCTAAGCTTGGGGATGCCCATGGCACCCCAAGATAATCTAAGGACACCTAAAAGCCAAAGCTTGGGGATGCCCCGGAAGGCATCCCCTCTTTCGTCTACTTCTATCGGTAACTTTACTTGGAGCTATATTTTTATTTACCACATGATATGTGTTTTGCTTGGAGCATCTTGTATTATTTGAGTCTTTATTTGTTAGTTCTTCACAATCATCCTTGCTGCACACACCTTTTTGAGAGAGACACTCATGATTCGGAAATTGTTAGAATACTCTATGTGCTTCACTTATATCTTTTGAGTTATATAGTTTTTTCTCTAGTGCTTCACTTATATCTTTTAGAGCATGTTGGTAGATTTGTTTTATAGAAACCATTGTTCTCTCATGCTTCACTTAGATTATTTCGAGAGTCCTACAAAACAGCATGGTAATTTGCTTTAGTTTTGTTAGGCATTCAAGATTAATAATAAAATTTTCTTATGAGTGTGTTGAATACTATGAGAAGTTTGAAACTTGATAATTGTTTTGAGATATGGAGATGGTGATATTAGAGTCGTGCTAGTTGAGTAGTTGTGAATTTGAGAAATGCTTGTGTTGAAGTTTGTGATTCCGGTAGCATGCACGTATGGTGAACCGCTATGTTAAGAAGTCAGAGCATGATGTATTTATTGATTGTCCTCCTTATGAGTGGCGGTCGGGGACGAGCGATGGTATTTTCCTACCAATCTATCCCCCTAGGAGCATGCGCGTAGTACTTTGCTTCGATAACTAATAGATTTTTGCAATAAGTATGTGAGTTCTTTATGACTAATGTTGAGTCCATGGATTATACGCACTCTCACCCTTCCACCATTGCTAGCCTCTCTAATACCGCACACCTTTCGCCGGTATCATACACCCACCATATACCTTCCTCAAAACAGCCACCATACCTACCTATCATGGCATTTCCATAGCCATTCCGAGATATATTTCCATGTAACTTTCCACCGTTCCGTTTACTATGACACGCTCAATCATTGTCATATTGCTTCGCATGATCATGTAGTTGACATTTTAGTTGTGGCAAAGCCACCGTTCATAATTCTTTCATATAAGTCACTCATGCATCATTGCTATCCCGGTATACCGCCGGAGGAATTCATATAGAGTCATACTTTGTTCTAGTATCGAGTTGTAATCATTGAGTTGTAAATAAATAGAAGTGTGATGATCATCATTCATAGAGTATTGTCCCAAAAAGGCCAAATAAAAAAGGCCCCAAAAAAAGAGTAAATAAAAAGGGGCAATACTACTATCCTTTTTTTCCACACTTGTGCTTCAAAGTAGCACCATGATCTTCATGATAGAGAGTCTAGTATGCTATAACTTTCATATACTAGTGGGAATTTTTCATTATAGAACTTGGCTTGTATATTCCAACGATGGGCTTCCTCAAAATGCCCTAGGTCTTCATGAGCAAGCAAGTTGGATGCACACCCACTTAGTTGCTTTCGAGCTCTCATACACTTATATCTCTAGTGTATCCGTTGCATGGCAATCCCTACTCACTCACATTGATATCTATTGATGGGCATCTCCATAGCCCATTGATACGCCTAGTTGATGTGATACTATCTTCTCCTTTTTGTCTTCTCCACAACCACCATTCTATTCCACATATAGTGCTATGTCCGTGGCTCACGCTCATGTATTGCGTGAAGATTGAAAAATTTTGAGAACACCAAAAATATGAAACAATTGCTTGGCTTATCATCGGGGTTGTGCATGATTTAAATACTTTGTGTGGTGAAGATGGAGCATAGCCAGACTATATGATTTTGTAGGGATAACTTTGTTTGGCCATGTTATTTTGAAGAAACATAATTGCTTAGTTAGTATGCTTGAAGTATTATTATTTCTATGTCAATATTGAACTTTTGTCTTGAATCTTTCGAATCTGAATATTCATACCACAATTAAGAGAATTACATTGAAATTATGCCAAGTAGCATTCCACATCAAAAATTCTGTTTTTATCATTTACCTACTCGAGGACGAGCAGGAATTAAGCTTGGGGATGCTTGATACGTCTCCAACGTATCTATAATCTTTGATTGTTTCATGCTATATTATATCCTGTTTTGGACATTATTGGGCTTTATTATACACTTCTATATTATTTTTGGGACTAACCTATTAACCGGAGGCCCAACCCAGAATTGATGTTATTTGCCTATTTCAGAGTTTCGCAGAAAAAGAATATCAAACGGAGTCCAAACGAAATGAAACCTTCGGAAACATGATTTTCCGAACGAACATGATCCAGAGGACTTGGACCCTACATCAAGACATCAACCAGGAAGGCACGGGGTAGGGGGCGCGCCTACCCCCCAGGCGCGCCCTCCACCCTCATGGGGCCCACGTCTCCACCGACGTACTCCTTCCTCCTATATATACCTATGTACCCCCAAACTACGAGAGATGGAGCCAAAACCCTAATTCCATCGCCGTAACTTTCTGTATCCACGAGATCCCATCTTGGGGCCTTTTCCGGAGCTCCACCGGAGGGTGTATCAGTCAGGGAGGGCTTCTACATCAACACCATAGCCTCTCCGATGAAGTGTGAGTAGTTTACTTCAGACCTTCGGGTCCATAGTTATTAGCTAGATGGCTTCTTCTCTCTTTTTGGATCTCAATACAAAGTTCTCTCCCTCTCTTGTGGAGATCTATTCGATGTAATCTTCTCTTGCGGTGTGTTTGTTGAGACCGATGAATTGTGGTTTTATGATCAAGTTTATCTATGAACAATATTTGAATCTTCTCTGAATTCTTTTCTGTATATTGGTTATCTTTGCAAGTCTCTTCGAATTATCAGTTTGGTTTACCCTACTAGATTGATCTGTAGCGACCAGACCTCAAATGGTCCAATCTCTGTGCTCCAGTGTCATCCCTGGATCAATAATGCTAACACCGCACAGTACTTGAAGGATTTATAACAGAGTAGCAATCACACACTTATTACAACGAGTGTCTCAAAAGAGAACTTATTACAATAAATATGGCTTAAGGCCATCTAATAACGATAACAGGGGAAGGCTTGGAAGATAAGTGAGTCCATCAACTCCAACGGCATCACTGAGTATAGAACCACGACCTAAGGCACCTTACTCGTCGTCTGAAAAGTCTGCAACATGAACGTTGCAGCCCGAAACGGGTCAGCACATGGAATATGCTGGCAAAGTAACACATAGAGAGTAATGAAAGAATAATACTATACTACATGCATATTTGGTTGGTGGAAAGCTCTATGGTTACAGTTTTGCGTAAAGCCAATTTTTCCCTACTGCAAAGGAATAAATTTTATTTAACTATCATGGTAGTTGTTAAACATTGAGAGTGTAGACACACTCTCAATCCCAATTAAGCATCAACATTAAAACCCGACAATATTAATTAAAGTAACATGATGAGATTCAAATGATAATCCAAGTACTAGATACTCAAGTTGTCCATAACCGGGGACACGACTAACCATGATTAGTTTATACACTCTGCAGAGGTTTGCGCACTTTTCCCCACAAGGCTCGATCTCCTCCGTTGGGATTCTCGCACTACATAGTGTTTGAGAAACGGATGACCGAGACATAGTCTTTTAGAAGTGCTAGCACCTTACGATCGGGTAGACCGTTACACCTACTTTCCCCTGCATCTGCTAGTCTACCACTGTAAGAGTTCACACGACTTAATCAACTATGCTAGGGCCCATAGTAGCTTGTGGCTGCACACGGAAGTTTCTAGTATGAATAATCTCATGATCCCTTTGAGCCTAGGTGGCGGTCCAAAAGAAAAGCAGGCAATCGTTGGAATACCCAGGTGCCTCAATCCACCCAGATGTGTGTTTAAGTTGCCACCTTAGATAAACCATTAATTATCAATCTCACATCTGTCATGGATACACTCACCCAATCCACGTCTACTAGCATAGCATAGCAATATAAGCAAATGTAGAAGTAACTCCTGGGGTTTGCTAATAAAACAAGTAATAGGTACTACCTCATCTACTTCCCAAACCCACAATTTAATTAGATCCTAATCATGCAATGTTTGAGGATTGATCTAATGCAATAAAAACTGGGTAGTAGGAGGTATGATCAAAGTGTTACTTGCCTTGCTGATGATCCGCAAAACATAGCGATTCGAAGTAGCAAGCGGCACACTCCGGATACTCTCTCGCAAACAAACAAGCATACAATAAGTACTCATCTAATGCACGCATAAAGCTCAAATAAGAGATCTAACCAGAAAGTTCAAATTAAGAACTCCGATTGGCAAAAAGAAACAAATCGAACGAAGCAATGAAAGACAAACGGCAAAAGAAACAGGCTTCGCTTACTATTCTGGATCTAACTCAAATTTCACAGAGGAAAAAACTTGTTTGAGTTGGTTAAACGGAAAGAGGATTTCGAGACGAAACTCCAGGCGCTTGAATCGCCTGATTCCGATAAACGAGCGAAAAGTTATACCAGAACGAAAATCGGATCAGAAATCGCGATCAGAAATAATCGCGGAAAATCTGAGAAAAAGAAAAACGACGAACAGATTAATGAACGAACGTTCGTTATCTAGATCTAAATGATGAACGCGTTCGTTAGAACGAACGAACGAGCGAACGCTCGCTAATTAACCTAAACTGGAAAAAAACCGATCTAATAAAAAACGAAAACTAAAAAAAATCGAACAAAAAAACGAGCGAAAACCAACGATTTTCTAAAAAAAACTGGCAGCGGGTCAACCTCGGCGGGCGGGTCCGGCGGCGGCGGCGGCTGGGGCGCGGGCGGGCTACGGTTTGGGGAGGCGCGGTGGCTCGGGTGGGCTGGAGCGGCCCGGGGCGGCGCTATATAAAGGGCCCTGGCCAGGGAGTCCTGGCCGATCCCGGCCCGTAGTCAGTTCGCGTTTTTTTTAAATAATTTCGCGCAGAAAAACAAACAAAATAAATACTAAACAAACTCCAAAAATCCTGAAATAAATTTTCGCCGTCTTCTAAAATCAAGCCGCATAGGATGAACATTTATTTGGGGCCTAAATGCAATTTTGAAAAACACGCATTTTTCCTAAATTCAAATAAAATAGCAAGTAAAACCAAAATAAAATCTTATTTGATTTTATTATTAAATCCTCAATATTTCTTTATTTTGGGAAAGTCATTTTATTCCCTCTCTCATATTTTTTTGATAGAAATAATTGAAGATAAAATAAATAAAATCAAATGATCCTATTTTCAAAATTTGAGAAAACTCAAATATGAAAATAACGAAATCCCCAACTCTCTCCGAGGGTCCTTGAGTTGCGTGAAATTTCTGGATCAACCAAAATGTAATAAAATATGATATGCAATGATGATGTAATGTTTAACATTCCAAATTGAAAATTTGGGATGTTACAAACCTACCCCCCTTAAGATGAATCTCGCCCTCGAGATTCGGGTTGGATAGAAAATAGGTGAGGGCGGTCCTTCAACAGATCTTCCTCTCGCTCCCATGTGGCTTCATCCTCCGTGTGGTGGCTCCACTGGACTTTGCAAAACTTGATAAGCTTGCTACATGTGACTCGGCTGGCATACTCAAGAATCTTGACTGGTTTCTCCTCATAGGTCAAATCACTGTCCAACTGAATCGCTTCCAACAACATTGTATCTCTCAGCGGTATTTCAGCCATCTCTGCGTGGCACTTCTTCAACTGGGAAACATGGAACACGTCGTGAACTCCTGACCATCCTTCGGGCAATTCCAACTTGTAGGCTACTTCTCCCATACGCTCCAAAACCTTGTATAGTCCTACAAAATGTGGCGCTAACTTTCCCTTAACTCCAAAGAGCTTAACTCCTCGAAGTGGAGATACTCGAAGATAAACTCGGTCTCTGACTTCGTAAACTGTCTCCTTACGTTTAGAATCTGCGTAGCTCTTCTACCTGGACTGGGCTACTTGAGCCTATCGCGAATCAATTTCACCTTCTGTTCGGACTCTTTAATCAAATCCGGTCCAAACAATTGGCGGTCTCCAACTTCATCCCACAATAATGGGGTCCTGCACCTCCTTCTATACAAGGCTTCGAAAGGGGCCATCTTCAAACTGGTTTGATAACTGTTGTTGTAAGAGAACTCTGCATACGGCAAATTATCGTCCCAACTAGATCCATAATCTAGCGCACAAGCTCTCAGCATATCCTCCAAAATCTGATTGACTCTCTCGGTCTGTCCATCTGTCTGCGGATGGAAAGCCGTACTGAACTCTAGCCTGGTACCCAAAGTTTCGTGCAATTGATTCCAGAACTTTGAGGTAAACTGGGTTCCTCTATCTGATACAATGCTCCTTGGAACTCCATGCAGACATACGATCCTGGTCATGTATATCTTTGCCAACTTAGCACTGGTGTAGGTAGTCTTCACTGGGATGAAATGAGCTACCTTTGTCAAACGATCGACTACAACCCAAATCGAGTCATAGCCTGAACGAGTTCTAGGTAATCCCGTAATAAAATCCATGCCTAACTTATCCCACTTCCATTCGGGTATTGGCAATGGCTGTAACAATCCTGCTGGCTTCTGATGCTCCGCCTTTACTCTCTGACATACATCACAAACTGCTACATACTCTGCAATATCCTTCTTCATTCCGGTCCACCAGAAAGTATCCTTCAAATCCAAATACATCTTGGTATTTCCTGGGTGAATCGAATATGGTGAATCACGGGCTTCCTGCAGAATTAACTTCCTGATCTCTGGGTCATTGGGCACATAAACACGGTCTTTAAACCATAAGGTATCGTGCTCATCCTCATGAAATCCTTTAGCTTTTCCTTTGCTCATCTTCTCCTTTATAGAGGCAATCTCCTTGTCGGTCTTCTGAGCTTGTCTGGTCTTATCCATCAAAGTAGACTGAATCTCCAATGCTGCAAGGTAGCCTCTCGGAACTATCTCCAAACATAGATCATGAAGATCCTCGGCTAACTCCCTTGGTGCATCTCCCGTCATTAGGGTGTTGACATGGCTTTTACGGCTCAACGCGTCAGCTACTATGTTAGCCTTTCTGAGATGGTAATGTAATCTCATATCGTAATCCTTCATGAGCTCCAACCATCTCCTTTGCCTGAGATTCAACTCCTTCTGTGTGAAAATATACTTCAAACTCTTGTGATCCGTGTATACTTCACAATGGTTTCCAATGAGAAAATGTCTCCAAGTCTTTAATGCATGCACTATGGCTGCTAACTCCAAATCATGCATGGCATAATTTAACTCATGCGGCTTAAGTTGTCGTGAAGCATACGAAACAACTCTTCCTTCCTGCATAAGCACTGCTCCAAGTCCTCGACATGAAGCATCACAATACACCTCATAATCTTTGTTCTGATCCGGCAAAATCAACACTGGTGATGTAACAAAAAATTTCTTCAACTCCTGGAAACTGGCCTCACATTCCTCAGTCCATTTGAACTTGGTATCCTTCTTCAACAACTCCATCATAGGCTTCGCAATCTTCGAGAAATTTTCAATGAATCTCTGGTAGTATCCTGCGAGTCCAAGAAAACTCCGGATCTCTCCAACTGTTGTTGGCGCTTCCCAACTTGTCACAGTGTCAACCTTGGTGGGATCTACTGCTATACCTTCTCCGAATATAACGTGTCCTAGGAATCCAACTTCCTTCAACCAAAATTCACATTTGATAAACTTGGCATATAGCTGATGTTCTCTGAGCTTACCAAGTACCAAACGCAAATGTTCCTTATGCTCCTCTTCATTCTTCGAGTAAACCAAAATATCATCAATGAACACTACAACGAACTTATCCAAAAACTCCATAAACACTTTGTTCATCATGTTCATAAAATATGCAGGTGCGTTAGTCAGTCCAAATGACATAACGGTGTACTTGTACAGCCCATACCTGGTGGTAAAAGCTGTCTTAGGTATATCCTGTTCTCGAATCTTCAACTGATGGTATCCTGATCGCAGATCGATCTTGGAAAATACCTTAGCTCCTTGCAATCGATCAAATAGATCATTGATCATTGGTAGTGGGTACTTGTTCTTGATTGTTACTTCATTCAATCCCCAATAATCAACAACCATCCTTAACAATCCATCCTTTTTCTCCACTAGAAGTACTGGCGATCCCCAAGGCGAAGAACTTGGGCGAATATAACCTTTATCCAGTAACTCCTTAATCTGCTTCTTAATCTCCTCCAAATCTTTTGCGGGCATCCTGTATGGTCTCTTAGATATTGGCCCTGTGCCTGGCAAAAGCTCAATTAAAAACTCAATGTCTTTATCTGGTGGCATGCCTGCCAATTCCCTTGGAAACACATCAGGGAAATCCTTTACCACTGGTACTTCCTCTTGCACAACTCCTGTTAACGAATTTACTTGAGTCCTCTTCGGCACATGCCGGATACATACTTGATCCTTCTTCCTTCTGGGGTGGTGAGCAAAATCGACTTACTGGCGCAATCGATGTTTCCTCCATACAACGATAGCCAATCCATACCCAGAATTACATCCAAACCTTGTGATTCCAAAATGATTAAATTCGAGGGAAACACATGCCTACCTATACTCAATGGCACTTGAAAACATCCTTTACTGGCCATGTACTCCGCTCCTGGTGAGCTTACTAACATTGGTGTTCTAAGAACTTTGGTGGAAGGTTATACTTATCCGCAAATTCCCTTGATATGTATGAATGCGATGCACCAATATCAAAAAGAACGATTGCAGTAAAAGACTTAACCAAAAACTTACCGATTACTGCATCCGGCTGCTCTTCAACCTCCTCCACGTTAACGTGGTTCACCTGTCCCCTATTGAAAGGGTTTGGCTTCTTCCCAGAGCTTCCATTGCCATTTCCTTTCTGGGCTTCAGGACATTCATTGGCATAATGTCCGGTCTTCTGACACTTAAAGCAAGTGACTTGGCTCAGGTCTCTCTTGGCTGGGGTTGATGGGTTGGTACGGTTCTGACCGTTGCTTCCTCCATTCCCATTACCATTCTTGGGGCCATTATGATTGTGTGAGCTACCTCCCCCATGGGTATGCTGAAAATGTCCTCCTAGTCTAGGGGTAAAACATGGCTTCTGCTGAGCTCCAGAATTGTACTTCTGTAACACCCTCGATGCGACTATATCTCCCACGTGTCGAGGCACAACTTAGAGGCATAATCGCATTGAAGGCATATGTCGCAAGTAAGATAATCTTTACAACATCCCATGTAATATAATAATAAAGGGGAGATAACATAGTTGGCTTACACTCGCCACGTCAATCAAGGTACATAATTAACATTACATCATCCAAACACTCATGGCCCGACTACAACGCCAAAATAAAAGATAACCCAACATGCGACAGGGTCCCGATCACCCCCAACTGGGCACCACTACTGATCATCAGGAAAGGAAACATAGTAACACAGAGAGTCCTCATCGAACTCCCACTTGAGCTCGAGCGCGTCACCTGGAGCGGAATCGTCAGGCCCTGCATCTGGTGTATTAGTAATCTGTGAGCCACAGGGACTCAGCAATCTCGCACCCTCGCGATCAAGACTATTTAAGCTTATAGGTAAGGTAAGGTACAAATATATGTGGAGCTGCAACAAGCGACGAGCATATATGGTGGCTAACTTATTCGCAAAAGAGAGCGAGAAGAGGAGGCAAAGCGCGAGCGAGAAACTAAAGGAAAACCTGCGCAAACATTACTCCAACACCGTGTCCACTTCCCGGACTCCACCGAGAAGAGGCCATCACGGCAACTCACACGGTTGATTCATTTTAATTAAGTTAAGGTTTAAGTTATCTACAACCGGACATTAACAAATTCCCATCTACCCATAACCGCGGGCACGGCTTTCGAAAGTTCAAATCCCTGCAGGGGAGTCCCAACTTAGCCCATGACAAGCTCTCACGGTCAACGAAGGAATAGACCTCCTCCCGAGACGTTCCGATCAGACTCGATACCTCAGTTCTTCAAGACACTTCAACAGGTTAAAACAAGACCAGCAACACCGCCCGAATGTGCCGACAAATCCCGATAGGAGCTGCACATATCTCGTTCTCAAGGCACACTCAGATGAGCGCTCCATACAACTAAAATCAAACCTCGAGTTTCCCTGAAGGGGTGCTGCACAGGACTCTAGTTCGGACCAACACTCAGAGGAGCACTGGCCCGGGGGGGGGGGGGTTTAAATAAGATGACCCTCGGGCTCCGGAAACCCAAGGGAAAAAGAGGCTAGGTGGCAAATGGTAAAACCAAGGTTGGGCATTGCTGGAAAAGCTTTAATCAAGGCGAACTATCAAGGGGTTCCCATTATAACCCAACCGCGTAAGGAACGCAAAATCCGGGAACATAACACCGATATGACGAAAAAACTAGGGCGGCAAGAGTGGAACAAAACACTAGGCGAGAGGCCGAGCCTTCCACCCCTTAACCAAGTATATAGATGCATTTAAGATAACATGGCAATATAATGATATCCCAACAAGTAAATAAATGTTCCAACAAGGAACAGTCTCCAATCTTCACCTGCAACTAGCAACGCTATAAGAGGGGCTGAGCAAAGCGGTAACATAGCCAATCAATGGTTTGCTAGGACATGGTGGGTTAGAGGTTTGACATGGCAATTTGGGAGGCTTGAAGGCAAGTGGTAGGTATCGTAGCATTGGCATAGCAAAAGAGCGAGCAAGCTAGCATAGCAAAGATAGTAGTGACTTCGAGGGTATGATCATCTTGCCTGCAAAACTGTCAAAGTTGACTGGATCCTCGAAAGCAAACTCAACGGGCTCCTCATTAGCGAACTTGTCTCCCGGCTCTACCCAAACAAGACAAACAAGCAACAAGGACACAATCAACCACGTGCAAGGATCAAACAAAATGGTGCAATGATGATATGCTATGCGGGATGCGATGCGGGATGCATATGCAAGATGTGACAAGTAATGCATGAACCTGGCCTCAACTTGGAAAACCAAGTGTGCCACTGGAAAGATGAGATGAAATCGCTTGAAAACGATATAAAGATCACCGGAATCGGAGTTACGGTTTGGAAATGGCAAGCAAAACAAATATGACACCGGTCTGCAATTTACAGCAGGTAGGCACCTAAATGCAATGAGATGAACATGCTACAGCACTCAAACATGACAACAAAATACATGGCAGGGATGCATTCAAGATGCTTAACAAAAGTCTAGCACTGAGCTACGGCCAATTCATCCATTAACAGGTTCAAACAAGCATGGCAAAAATGCATATGGTAAACAGATCTTAGACTTAGTGAAATTAACACTTGTCTGAAATTTCAGACCAAGTAGCACTCTTTGGAGCAACAAAACTACATGCTACAGGACCTGAACATGGCAAAGTAAAACATGACATGGAGCTACTCAAAAAGATTAACAAAAGTCCCTTAGTGACCTTGAGCCAAAAGGGATCAGAAAAAATATATTAACAAGCATGTGAACATAGCAAAAGCATAATCAGTTTTCAGACTTTGTGAAAACTGGCACATGTTGAAACATAACTCAAGTAGGCATGTTTACGAGCTCGATGCACTCACTACGGTGCAAGTCATGACAAGATAAGCATACATCTATCAAGAACACACAAAATGCAAGCTAGACATGGCAAGAACAATAACATAGCATGCACGGATCAACTACAACAACATCGGCAAAATTGCAAACAAGTTGACAATCTGCCTAGATTCACAAAGTAGCAAAAGTAGAGCTCAATTGACTCAAGCTAGGGTGCTCCATAATTGCAAACAAAGACATGGATGGATAGAGCACTACAAGATTAATAAAACATCCTTACTGATCATCCTCAAAAGAGGCACGGATCACTAGGAAACAACATGAACATATGGCATCATGAACTAAACAGCTCAAGGACTTAGTGGAAATGCTAAGTCCCTGAAAACAGAATTAGCAAGTGCACCACTTTGCAAGCTTGCACTAGGCACCACGCACATCACAAAAATACATGGGTTGCACCTCTGGAGAGATGGCAAAACCCTTAACAAAACATATGTAGAGCATCAGGGCATATCATGCACACAATAATCATGGCAAAAATGACAAAAGTCTAAATGGAGTAGCAGATCTGACAATTAACTCAAGTGCCCTCTTCTAACAGCATTTCGGGCACCAAGATGACCTCAAATGAAAATGATGCAATGGAATGAAAAGATGTACTCTCTGAGATGAACATTTTGATATGCTATATGCATGAATCGGAGCTACGGATGCAAAGTTATGAGGCTATGAACAAGAGCACATGGATCTGGAATTTCTAGGACAGAAGAAAAACAACCTCCGGATCTAGGGTTTACTGTTCACCGGATCTGGATCGGGGCACACAGATCGAGGACCGCCGGGGCTCTCGCCGGAGCTGCGGGCCGCGGTGGCCGGAGAGGGGCGCGGGAGGCGGTGCGGCAGCGGGCGGCGCGCGCGCGCCGGCGGGGAGGCGGCGGCGATGGCGCGCGGTGGCGGCGGCGAGGCTTCCGGGCGGCACGGCGGGCGAGGCGGCGGAGGCGGTGGGGCCGGCGAGCGCGGCGGGCGGCGGGCGAGGCGGCGGGCGGTGGCTCGGGCGGCCGGGCTGGAGGAGGACGGTGGCGGGGTTGCGGAGGAGGCGGCAGCCGGCATCGGGCCTGCGGGGGCTCTCCCCGGGCCGAGCGGGCCAGTGCGGGTGCGGCCGGCGGCGTGCCACGTGGCGCCACGCCATTGGCTGCGGGCGGCGACGGCGATGCGTCTGGTCGGGGCGGACGTGTCTGGCCGGCGCAGGTAGAATTTTAGGGTTTCGGGGGGAGAAGAATATCCGGATTCGGAGGGGTCTTTAAATAGGCATAGAGGGAGCTAGGAGAGTCCAAATGAGGTGCGGTTTTCGGCCACGCGATCGTGATCGAACGCTCTAGAAGATGGAGAGGTTTTTGGTGGGTTTTGGGCCAAATTGGAGGGGTGTCGGGCTGCAACACACACGAGGCCTTTTCGGTCCCTCGGTTAACCGTTGGAGTATCAAACGAAGTCCAAATGATACGAAACTTGACAGGTGGTCTATCGGTAGTAAACCAAGGCCGCTTGGCAAGTCTCAGTCCAATCCGAAAATGTTTAATCCCCACACACGAAAGAAAGGTAGAATTGACCACCAGAGGAGAACGAAACGCCGGAATGCAAAACGGACAACGGGGAAAATGCTCGAATGCATGAGACGAACACGTATGCAAATGCAATGCACATGATGACATGATATGAGATGCATGACAACGATAACAACACACAGAGACAAAGACCTGAACCCGAGAAAATAAAATAACTTAACACCGAAAACGGCAAGAGTTGGAGTACAAATTGGGAAAGTTACATCCGGGGTGTTACAACTTCCCTTGTCCATACTTCCTCTTGCGGTTCTCAATTTGCTGCTGCTTCCCTTCAATCATAAGAGCACAATCTACCAACTCCTGGTAGTTCTTGAAGGTTGCTACCATCAACTGCATGCTCAACTCATCATTCAGTCCTTCCAGAAACTTCTCCTGCTTAGCTGCATCCGTAGCAACGTCATCTGGGGCATAACATGCTAGCTTACTAAAGTCCTCCACATACTGGCCAACTGTCCGTCCTCCTTGGCGCAAGTTGTGAAACTCACGCTTCTTCATGGCCATAGCTCCTGCTGAAACATGGGCAGTACAGAAAGCCTGCTGAAACTAGTCCCATGTGACAGTGTCGATAGGGAAAGTGGCTGTGAAATTCTCCCACCATGATGATGCGGGTCCGTCAAGCTGATGTGCGACAAACTTCACCTTTTCCGCATCTGTGCATCCTGCCGTGGTCAACTCCCTTGCTGTCTTGTGGAGCCAATCATCTGCTACTATAGGCTCGGTGCTACTGGAAAACACTGGCGGGTTCAGCCTAAGAAAACGGGCTAAGTGGTCAACAGGTGGTGGTGGTGGTGGTGGGTTGTTGTTGTTGTTCCCCTGATTCTGATTCTAGACTAGTAACTGCATCAACATATTCTACTGTTGGATCAACTGAGTGAGCTCCGGTGGGAAGGTAAATCTGGGGTCACGTCTCGGAGGCATCTGGTGGGTTTAGAAAAGATGAGATTTAAGAATAGAGAGGGGTCTAAAGAGAAAACACTACCCATATGCACATGAGGCAATTGCAAACAAAATCACTTCATTCAATCAAACAAGGGCATACAATCGGTCTAACTATCACAAAAGTGCTCGGACTACTATATTTACATGGTGGACTACTATTACCGATGGGGTGGTCTACTAGAAATATTCTTCGGTTGCAGACTCCATGATATCTGCTCCAGCTTCATCAACATAGTCATCATCGATATCATCTGGGTCCAAGTCGGTGTCATTGATGATGTTGTAGTCTTCCGGGCGAATCTCCTTGGGTTCTTCATCTTCTTCTACTGGTGTAGGGCCTCCCATGAATATTCCGATCTTCTTGATCAGATCGTCATTCTTCTTCACTAATACTTCGATTTCCTCCATATAATCTTCACGTGTAGCCTTGAGTTCTTCCTCGAGTTCCGTGATTCTTGTCCTCGCTTTCTTCAGATCTATCATATCTGCACACATCTGGTTCTCCTGTCGTCGAATGTGCTGGTTTAACTCCTGGATGAAAGCTGCAATTGATCTATCCTTCTTGGCGCTAATCATCTCCCATTGCTCATCTCGGCGCCCACAAATCTGGAAGATAGTATCCTTGAGATCATTGCGGTAAACTTCTCTAATACGTCCCATGGCGATGTGAGCTGCCATGCTCTTTCCTAGATTCCAGGTTGGTGCATCAAAGGAAAACTCTATGGGTTTGGTGACTGGCATGAACGTCCTTCCTGGAACTTGAACTTGAATCATCCAGCGCTCCTCTTCAGGTAAAGTGGCGTTGTAGGTTCTGGTGAAGCTTGGTACTCCGATGTTCAGGTATCTAGTGACTTCCTTCAAATGACGTCCAAAGGGTGTATCTTCATCCGGTTGCATGAACTTGTTCCTTGCATCCGCCATCCTAAAAGAGTAGAAAAGATGAGGAGTCCGAATGAGAAAAGTGAGTAGTGATCTAGGGCTTTAGCTTAGTGGTCGTGTCCTACAGTCAGCGTGTGCTCTGATACCATCTTGTAGCGACCAGACCTCAAACGGTCCAATCTCTGTGCTCCAGTGTCATCCCTGGATCAGTAATGCTAACACCGCACAGTACTTGAAGGATTTATAACAGAGTAGCAATCACACACTTATTACAACAAGTGTCTCAAAAGAGAACTTATTACAATAAATATGGCTTAAGGCCATCTAATAACGATAACAATGGAAGGCTTGGAAGATAAGTGAGTCCATCAACTCCAACGGCATCACTGAGTATAGAACCATGACCTAAGGCACCTTACTCGTCGTCTGAAAAGTCTGCAACATGAACATTGCAGCCCGAAACGGGTCAGCACATGGAATATGCTGGCAAAGTAACACATAGAGAGTAATGAAAGAATAAGACTATACTACATGCATATTTGGCTGGTGGAAAGCTCTATGGTTACAGTTTTGTGTAAAGCCAATTTTTCCCTACTGCAAAGGAATAAATTTTATTTAACTATCATGGTAGTTGTTAAACATTGAGAGTGTAGACACGCTCTCAATCCCAAGTAAGCATCAACATTAAAACCCAACAATATTAATTAAAGTAACATGATGAGATTCACATGATAATCCAAGTACTATATACTCAAGTTGTCCATAACCGGAGACACGGCTAACCATGATTAGTTTATACACTCTGCAGAGGTTTGCGCACTTTTCCCCACAAGACTCGATCTCCTCCGTTAGGATTCTCGCACTACATGGTGTTTGAGAAACAGATGACCGAGACATAGTCTTTCAGAAGCGCTAGCACCTTACGATCGGGTAGACCGTTACACCTACTTTCCCCTACATCTGCTAGTCTACCATCGTAAGAGTTTGCACGACTTAATCAACTATGCTAGAGCCCATAGTAGCTTGTGGCTGCACACGGAAGTTTCTAGTATGAATAATCTCATGATCCCTTTGAGCCTGGGTGGCGGTCTAAAAGAAAAACATGCAATCGCTGGAATACGCAGGTGCGTCAATCCACCCAGATGTGTGTTTATGTTGCCACCTTAGATAAACCATTAATTAACAATCTCACATCTGTCATGGATACACTCAACCAATCCACGTCTACTAGCATAGCATAGCAATATAAGCAAACGTAGAAGTAACTCCCAGGGTTTGATAATAAAACAAGTAATAGGTACTACCTCATCTACTTCCCAAACCCACAATTTAATTAGATCCTAATCATGCAATATTTGAGGATTGATCTAATGCAATAAAAACTGGGTAGTAGGAGGTATAATCAAAGTGTTACTTGCCTTGCTGATGATCCACAAAACCTAGCGATTCAAAGTAGCAAGCGGCGCACTCCGGGTACTCTATCGCAAACAAACAAGCATACAATAAGTACTCATCTAATGCACGGGTAAAGCTCAAATAAGAGATCTAACCAGAAAGTTCAACTTAAGAACTCCAGTTGGCAAAAAGAAACAAATCGAACAAAGCAACGGAAGACAAACGACAAAAGAAACAGGCTTCACTTACTATTCTGGATCTAAGTCAAATTTTACAGAGGCAAAAACTTGTTTGAGTTGGTTAAATGGAAAGAGGGTTTCGAGACGAAACTCCAGACGCTTGAATCGCCTAATTCCGATAAACGAGCAAAAGTTATACCAGAACGAAAATCGGATCAGAAATCGCGATCAGAAATAATCGTGGAAAATCCGAGAAAAAGAAAAACGACAAACAGATTAACAAACAAACGTTCGTTATCTGGATCTAAATGATGAACGCGTTCGTTAAAACGAACGAACGAGCGAACGTTTGCTAATTAACCTAAACCGGGAAAAAACCGATCTAATAAAAAAACGGAAACTAAAAAAAACCGAATGAAAAAACCGGCGAAACCAACGATTTTCTAAAAAAACCGGCGGCGGGTCAACCTCGACGGGCGGGTCCGGCAGTGGGCGGCGGCTGGGGCGCGGGCGTGCTAGGGTTTGGGGAGGCGCGGCGGCTCGGGTGGGCTGGAGCGGCCCGGGGCGGCGCTATATAAAGGGCCCCGGCCAGGGTGTCCTGGTTGATCCTGGCCCGTAGTCGGTTCGCGTTTTTTTAATAATAATTTCATGCAGAAAAACAAACAAAATAAATACTAAACGGACTCCAAAAATCCCGAAATAAATTTTCCCGAGCTTCTAAAATCATGCCGCACAGGATGAACATTTATTTGGGGCCTAAATGCAATTTTGAAAAACGCGCATTTTTCCCAAGTTCAAATAAAATAGCAAGTAAAACCAAAATAAAATCTTATTTGATTTTATTATTAAATCCTAAATATTTATTTATTTTGGGAAAGTCATTTATTCCCTCTCTCATATTTTTGTGATAGAAATAATTGAAGATAAAATAAATAAAATCAAATGATCCTATTTTCAAAATTTGAGAAAACTCAAATATGAAAATAATGAAATCCCCAACTCTTTCCGAGGGTCCTTGAGTTGCGTGAAATTTCTGGATCGACCAAAATGCAATAAAATATGATATGCAATGATGATCTAATGTATAACATTCCAAATTGAAAATTTGGGATGTTACATGATCTTTCTTGCAATGGGAGAAGTGCTTAGCTTTGGGTTTAATCTTGCGGTGTCCTTTCCAAGTGACAGTAGGGGCAGCAAGGCACGTATTGTATTGTTGCCATCGAGGATAACAAGATGGGGTTTATATCATATTGCATGAGTTTATCCCTCTACATCATGTCATCTTGCTTAAAGCGTTACTCTGTTCTCTTGAACTTAATATTCTAGATGCATGTTGGATAGCGGTCGATGTGTGGAGTAATAGTAGTAGATGCAGGCAGGAGTCGGTCTACTTGTCTCGGACGTGATGCCTATATACATGATCATACCTAGATATTCTCATAACTATGCTCAATTCTGTCAATTGCTCAATAGTAATTTGTTCACCCACCGTAATACTTATGCTCTCGAGAGAAGCCACTAGTGAAACCTATGGCGCTGAGTCTATTTTCCATCATATTAATCTTCCAATACTTAGTTATTTCCTTTGCCATTTATTTTACTTGCATCTTTATTTCTCTTTATCATAAAAATACCAAAAATATTATCTTATCATACCTCACTCTCGTAGGTGACCGTGAAGGGATTGACAACCCCTTTATCGCGTTGGTTGTGAGGAGTTTATTTGTTTGTGTAGGTGCGAGGGACTCGTGTGTGGCCTCCTACTGGATTGATACCTTGGTTCTCAAAAACTGAGGGAAATACTTACGCTGTTCTGCTGCATCACCCTTTCCTCTTCAAGGGAAAACCAACGCAGTGCTAAAGAGGTAGCAGTGCTTTCCGTAAAATGCTTGCTAAGTATGATGTTAATCATAGAATTTCATCTCCATATCATCCTCAGTCTAGTGGTTAAGTAGAATTGAGCAATAGAGAGATTAAATTAAATTTGCAAAAGACTGTTAATAGATCTAGAAAGAATTGGTCTAAGAAACTTGATGATGCTTTGTGGGCTTATAGAACCGCTTATAAGAATCCTATGGGATGTCTCCGTATAAAATGGTTTATGGAAAAGCATGTCATTTACCACTTGAACTAGAACATAAGGCATATTGAGCTATTAAAGAGCTCAATTATGATTTCAACCTTGTCGGTGAGAAGAGGTTATATGACATTAGCTCACTTGATGAATGGAGAACCCAAGCCTATGAGAATGCCAAGTTGTTTAAACAAAAAGTTAAAAGATGGCATGATAAAAGGATACAAAAGCGTGAGTTTAATGTAGGTGATCATGTTTTGCTATACAACTCTTGTTTAAGAATTTTTGCAGGAAAGCTTCTCTCTAAATGGGAAGGTCCTTACATTATCGAGGAGGTCTATCGTTCCGGTGCCATAAAGATCAACAACGCCGAAGGCACAAATCCAAAGGTGGTAAACAGTCAAGGAATCAAACATTATATCTGAGGTACTCCCATAAATGTTGAGACCAATATAATTGATACCGTAGCACCGGGGGAGTAAATAAGGGACACTTTCTAGAATGTTTCAGACTCCAAAAAGGAATAGGTATGTGGTACGGTAAGTAAACCGACTCCAAAACATTTCCAATGATAAATTTTCTCCGTTTTGGAATATTTAAAAAATTAGGAAAATTAAAAGTAGTCTGAAAGAGACACGAGGCCACCACAAGGGTGGAGGGCACGCCCCCGTCCTTGTGGCCACCTCGTGTGCCCTCCGGACTCCGTTTTCTTGCATGATACTTCTTTTGGTCGGTAAAAATTCATTATATAATCTCCCAATGGTTTTGACCACAGTACCACGACAAAATCCCCTGTTTTCATTTTGAGTTGTTCTTGCAGCAGATTTGGAGCAAGATGTCTTCGCAAGAGTCGGTCGGGGAGAGTCAGGTATCTCACCCGGCACCAGGTCCAAGAGCATACAACGATGCTAACCACTTTGGGACAGCAACGGAGGAAGAGATGGAGGCTGACTTGAAAAGAGTGGATGCCATGGAGGAGGATCAAGAAGTTACCTCTCGCCTTCAAACCAGATTCATGCTGGAGGAACTTTAGAGCTCAACAATACCAAATTTTGTTATTCCTCCCAATGACAGATTTCTCTCTTATGAAAATATGAAAAAGAGTGTTGCTTTTTCTCCCGCAGCAAGGAAACATCCATGTGTGGATGGAGCTCTAGCCGTCACGGGTAAACTTGCAAGGAAGTAATGGATCTTAAGCAGCAAATTAATAAGCTCGAAGAAGAGAATCGCATCCCAAGGGGCATCATCGCCAAGAATATCACATCACCACCTCGGAAGAAAGAGATCTAATTACATGGGTATGGGCACTCCCCTTGGCAACTGCCAAGCTTGGGGGAGTGCCCCAGTATCATACCATCACATCTTTATCTTTATCGTTTTTCTTAGTTCGACCCTTTTGGTTATATCTTGATCTAGTAGAATAAAGTTTCAGTATGATCTAGCCTTGAGTTTTGCTTTATGTTCCCTCTATGTAATCGAGTCCATGAGATATATAATAAAGAGTAGTTTTGAGTTAAGGGCTTTGCCTTGTGGCTATGATCTTGAGGGAATTAAATAAAAGAAAGAATAAAAAAGAAATAAAAAGGATAATATATTGATCTTATGGAGAGTAATGACTTCACATATAAAGAGTATGATGAATAAAGGTTATTGAGAGTTGACAAACATACTTTTGGTCATTGTCACAATTAATAGGAAGTAGTAAAGAAAGAGAGGCTTCACATATAAATATACTATCTTGGACATCTTTTGTAATTGTGAGCACTCATTAAAATATGACATGCTAAAAATTTGATGTTGGACAAGGAAGACAACATAATGGGTTATGTTTTCTTATATCCGAATAGAAGTTATATTGTTTTGGATCATCCAACATGTGGAGCTTGCCTTTCCCTCTCATGCTATCTAAATTCTTTGCACCAAGTAGAGATACTACTTGTGCTTCCAAACATCCCTAAACATAGTTTTGCCATGAGAGTCCACTATACCTACCTATGGATTGAGTAAGATCCTTCAAGTAAGTTGTCATTGGTGCAAGCAATAAAAATTGCTCTCTAAATATGTATGATCTATTAGTGTGAAGAAAATAAGCTTTATATGAACTTGTGATATGGAAGAAATAAAAGCGACGGACTGCATAATAAAGGTCCTTATCACAAGCGGCAATATAAAGTGACATTCTATTGCACTAAGATTTTGTACATCCAACCATAAAAGCGCATGACAACCTCTGCTTCCCTCTGCGAAGGGCCTATCTTTTACTTTTATCTTCTACCCTTATACAAGAGTCATGGTGATCATCACCTTTTCCTTTTTATACTTTTCCTTTGGCAAGATCTATGTGTTGGAGAGATCCGGATATATATATATCCCCTCAGATGTAGGTTTTCATAAAGTAATATTGTTGACATTACCCTTGAGGTAAAAAGTTGGGAGGCAAAACTATAAGCCCCTATCTTTCTCTGTGTCTAATTGAAACTTTGTAC
The DNA here is from genome assembly GCF_018294505.1 of Triticum aestivum. Taxonomy (NCBI): domain Eukaryota; kingdom Viridiplantae; phylum Streptophyta; class Magnoliopsida; order Poales; family Poaceae; genus Triticum; species Triticum aestivum. Next base: position 122,093,753 of record NC_057797.1, read on the forward strand.
CCATAAGTATCACGTGAGTGTTAGCAATTGTGAAAGATTAAATGATAGTTGAGTATGTGGACTTGCTGAAAAGCTCTTATATTGACTCTTTCTGATGTTATGATAAATTGCAATTGCTCCAATGACTGAGATCATAGTTTGTTAGTTTTCAATAAAGTTCCTAATTCATACTTTACCTTGTGAACGAATTGTTACTTTAGCATAAGAAATTATATGCCATTTTATGTTGTTGTTCTAAACATTATCATGATGCCCTCATGTCCATATTTTATTTTATCGACACCTCTATCTCTAAACATGTGGACATATTTATCGATATCGGCTTTCGCTTGAGGACAAGTGAGGTCTAAGCTTGGGGGAGTTGATACATCCATTTTGCATCATGCTTTTATATTGATATTTATTGCATTATGGGCTGTTATTACACATTATATCACAATACTTATTATCGTGGTTTTGTCACGGCAGATGTCCTTGTGAAAGGACTTAGTCCTGGAGCCATTGCTACAGGTTAGCTTAAAGGGGTTAAAGCGGACAAGGGACGCGAGAGTTTTATACTGGTTTGGCCCCTTACGATGAAGTTAAAAGCCTACTCCAGTTGTGATGGAATTGCTAGGGTTTCTATGTGTCGGATTTCGAGTTCCAGCAGACCCTTGAGGTTCGAACTCTGGGGTGCACGCGTAGATTTCGCCTTCTACCCACCTGCACCCCTCCGCCTCGCTAAGATCTAAGCTACAGAAAGAACAACACAAGAGACACAGGGTTTATACTGGTTCGGGCCACCGTTGTGGTGTAATACCCTACTCTAGTGTGTGGTGTGGTGGATTGCCTCTTGGGCTAATGATGATGAGCAATACAAGGAAGAACAGCCTCGCGAGGGCCTGTTCTTGGCTGGGGGGATGAACTGCTAGGAGGAGTTCAGTAACCCTTCTCTCTCTCTCTTCTTGATTCTCTCTCTGATTTCGATCCGATCCTAGCTAGTTTCTCTCTTGGCTTCTAGATTCTCCCTTCTTGATTGCGATCCAATCCCCTCTACCCTGTGGGTGGCTAGTCCTATTTATAGGAAAAGGCCCTGGGCCTCTTCCCAAATATTGAGCGGGAAGGGCGCCAACAATTGGCCATTTTGAAGGGGAACATCTGGTACACTTATCCTGACTAAAGTTGGTCCTCGCCTGCCAAAGGCTCTGGTGGTGACGCTGGCTTGGGCTCCACAATGACTTCCTCCCTGCGTTGGACTGGTCTTGGTCTCGTTGCACCGAAACGGGTGCCTTTGCTTGATGCTCTCGCCTGCGCTTGCTCCCTTTGCACCAAAGAGGAAAGGAGGACACTACGCGGCTGGCGCCCGCCTGGCGCCTTTGGTCGTCATGGCTTGCGTCACGGGCACCTCGTGAGGTACCCCGCCTTGATCTCTCCGCCTCCTCGCGAGCCAGCCTGATGAGCCCGTGCCTCAGGAAGCTCCGTGTCGTCCGCCCCGCGAGGCTTAGCCCCTCGCGAGGGTCTTGGGTCTGTGTTGATGAAGATGGTCCGTGCTGGGCCCCTCCTCGAGCCACCCCGCAGGCAGGCAAGTCTGGGGACCCCCGTTCCCAGAACGCCGACAGTAGCCCCCGGGCCCAAGGCGCGCCCGGACTTGGCCGTGCAGGGAGGCGAAAGGGCAAGAGTGAAGCGCCACGGGCCCTAACAGCCTGCGGCCTTGGGCGCCGCGTGGCGGTTTATTGGACGTGGGCGTCTCCACTTCCCCATGGCGCCTCGGCAACTGTGCGGATTGGACAAGTCCCTGCATGCAAAGCGGGTCATGATTACATGCGATCGGGGGGGCCGACGGTTGGCCCTCGCCGGCTATAAGTACGGATCGGTGCGCGCCCTTCCAGTTCATCCCCCCTCGCTTCTCCTTCTTCTTCATGGCCCCGTCGAGGAGGTTCTCAGCCGCAGAGAAGGGGAAGGCTCGCCAGGTTGAGCCTGCCTCTCCCCTGTTGGGGAACGTAGCAGAAATTCGAAATTTTCCTACGTGTCACCAAGATCTATCTATGGAGAAACCAGCAACGAGGGGAAGGAGAGTGCATCTACATACCCTTGTAGATCTCTAAGCGGAAGCGTTCAAGAGAACGGGGTTGAAGGAGTCGTACTCGTCGTGATCCAAATCACCGGAGATCCTAGTGCCGAACGGACGACACCTCCGCGTTCAACACACGTACAGCCCGGTGACGTCTCCCATGCCTTGATCCAGCAAGGAGAGAGGGAGAGGTTGAGGAAGACTCCATCTAGCAGCAGCACAGCGGCGTGGTGGTGGTGGAGGAGTGTGGTACTCCAGCAGGGCTTTGCCAAGCACCGCAAGAGACGAGGAGGGAGAGGGGTAGGGCTGCGCCAAGGAGAGGAACTCGTGTGTCTTGGGCAGCCCAAACCTCAAGTATATATAGGGGGAGGGAAGGGGCTGCGCCCCCACCTAGGGTTCCCTCCTAGGGGTGGCGGCAGCCCCCAGATCCCATCTGGGTGGTGGCCAGGTGGAGGGGAGAGGGAGGCGCACTAGGCATGGGCCCTAAGGCCCATCTGCCCTTAGGGTTTGCCCCCTCCTCCCCTTAGGCGCCTTGGGCCCTTGTGGGGGGGCGCACCAGCCCACCTGGGGCTGGTCCCCTCCCACACTTGGCCCATGCAGCCCTCCGGGGCTTGTGGCCCCACTTGGTGGACCCCCGGGACCCTCCCGGTGGTCCCGGTATGTTACCGATAAAACCCGAAACTTTTTCGGTGACCAAAACAGGACTTCACATATATAAATCTTTACCTCCGGACCATTCCAGAACTCCTCGTGACGTCCGGGATCTCATCCAGGGCTCCGAGCAACATTCGGTAACCACATACAAACTTCCTTTATAATCCTAGCGTCATCGAACCTTAAGTGTGTAGACCCTACGGGTTCGGGAACCATGCAGACATGACCGAGACGTTCTCCGGTCAATAACCAACAGCGGGATCTGGATACCCATGTTGGTTCCCACATGTTCCACGATGATCTCATCGGATGAACCACGATGTCTAGAATTCGATCAATCCCGTATACAATTCCCTTTGTCTAGTGGTACGATACTTGCCCGAGATTCGATCGTCGGTATCCCGATACCTTGTTCAATCTCGTTACCGGAAAGTCTCTTTACTCGTTCCGTAACACATCATCCCGTGATCAACTCCTTGGTCACATTGTGCACATTATGATGATGTCCTACCGAGTGGGCCCAGAGATACCTCTCCGTTTACACAGAGTGACAAATCCCAGTCTCGATTCGTGCCAACCCAACAGACACTTTCGGAGATACCTGTAGTGTACCTTTATAGCCACCCAGTTACGTTGTGACGTTTGGCACACCCAAAGAATTCCTACGGTATCCAGGAGTTGCACAATCTCATGGTCTAAGGAAATGATACTTGACATTTAGAAAAGCTTTAGCATACGAACTACACGATCTTTGTGCTAGGCTTAGGATTGGGTCTTGTCCATCACATCATTCTCCTAATGATGTGATCCCGTTATCAACGACATCCAATGTCCATGGTCAGGAAACCGTAACCATCTATTGATCAACGAGCTAGTCAACTAGAGGCTTACTAGGGACATGGTGTTGTCTATGTATCCACACATGTATCTGAGTTTCCTATCAATACAATTCTAGCATGGATAATAAACGATTATCATGAACAAGGAAATATAATAATAACCAATTTATTATTGCCTCTAGGGCATATTTCCAACAGTCTCCCACTTGCACTAGAGTCAATAATCCAGTTCACATCGATATGTGATTAACACTCAAGGTCACATCCCCATGTGACTAACACCCAAAGAGTTCTGGGTTTGATCATGTTATGCTTGTGAGAGAGGTTTCAGTCAACGGGTCTGCAACATTCAGATCCGTATGTACTTCGCAAATTTCTATGTCATCTTGTAGATGCAACTACTACACTACATTTGGAGCCATTTCAAATAACTGTTCTACTTGGAGCTATTCCATTATACGTATCCGGTATCTCTACTCAGAGCTATCCGGATAGGTGTTAAGCTTGCATCGACGTAACTCTTTACGTCGAACTCTTTATCACCTCCATAACCGAGAAACATATCCTTATTCCTCTAAGGATAATTTAGACCACTATCTGGTGATCTACTCCTAGATTACCTTTGTACCCTCTTGCCAGATATGTGGCAAGGCACACATCAGGTGCGGTACTCAGCATGGCATACCGAATAGAGCCTATGACAAAAGCATAGGGGACGACCTTCGTCCTTCCTCTTTCTTCTGCCGTGGTCGAGCTTTAAGTCTTAACTTCATACCTTACAACTCAGGCAAGAACTCCTTCTTTGACTGATCCATCTTGAACACCTTCAAGATCATGTCAAGGTATGTGCTCATTTGAAAGTACCATTAAGCGTTTTGATCTATCCTTATAGATCTTGATGCTTAATGTTCAAGTAGCTTAATCCAGGCTTTCCATTGAAAAACACTTTCAAATAACCCTATATGCTTTCCAGAAATCCTACGTCATTTCTGATCAACAATATGTCAACAACATATATTCATCAGAAATTCTATAGTGCTCCCACTCACTTCTTTGGAAATACAAGTTTCTCATAAACTTTGTATACACCCAAAATCTTTGATCATCTCATCAAAGCATACATTCCAACTCCGAGATGCTTACTCCAGTCCTTAGAAGGATTGCTGGAGCTTTGCATACTTATTAGCATCTTTCAGGATTGACAAAACCTTCCGGTTGTATCACATACAACCTTTCCTCAAAAAAACGTCTAGGAAACAATGTTTGACATCCTATCTGCAAGATTTCATAAATAATGCTAATATAATTCGAACAGACTCTTAGCATCACTACGAGTGAGAAAGTCTCATCGTAGTCAACTCCTTGAACTTGTCGGAAAACATCTTAATGACAAGTCGAGCTTTCTTAATGGTGACATTTACCATCATTGTCCATCTTCCTTTTAAAAATCCATCTGTACTCAACAGCCTTACGACCATCGAGCCGTTCTGCCAAAGTCTACACTTTGTTTTCATACATGGATCCTCTCTCGGATTTTATGGCCTCGATCCATTTATTGGAGTCTGGGCCCACCATCGCTTCTCCATAGCTTGTAGGTTCATTGTTGTCTAGCAACATGACTTCCAAGACAAGATTACGTACCACTCTGAAGTAGTACGCATCCTTGTCATCCCACGAGGTTTGGTAGTGACTTGATCTGAAGTTTCATGATCACTATCATAAACTTCCACTTCAATTGGTGTAGGTGACATAGGAACAACTCCCTGTGCCCTGCCACACACTAGTTGATGAGGCGGTTCAATAACCTCATCAAGTCTCCACCATCCTCCCACTCAATTCTTTCGAGAGAAACTTTTCCTCGAGAAAGGACCTGATTCTAGAAACAATCCCTTATTGCTTTCGGATCTGAGACAGGAGGTATACCCAACTGTTTTGGGTGTCCTATGAAGATGCATTTATCCGCTTTTGGGTTCAAGCTTATCAGCCTGAAACTTTTTCACATAAGCGTTGCAGCCCCAAACTTTTAAGAAATGACAGCTTAGGTTTCTCTAAACCATAGTCATACGGTGTCATCTCATCGGAATTACGTGGTGCCCTTTTTCAAGTGAATGTGGTTGTCTCTAATGCCTAACCCATAAACTATCGTGGTAATTTGATAAGAGACATCATGGTATGCATCATATCCAATAGGGTGCAGTTATGATGTTCGGACACACCATCACACTATGGTGTTCCAGGCTGTATTAGTTGTGAAACAATTTCCACAATGTCTTAATTCTGTGCCAAACTCATAATTTAGATATTCATCTCTATGATCATATCATAGATCTTTTATCCTCTTGTCACGACGATCTTTCAACTTCACCCTGAAATTACTTGAACCTTTCAATAATTCAGACTCGTGATTCATCAAGTAAATATACTCAACATCTACTCAAATCATCTGTGAAGTAAGAACATAACGATATCCACTGCACGCCTCAGCACTCATTGGACTGCACACATCAAAATGTATTACTTCCAGCAAGTTGCTTTCTAGTTCCATTTTACTGAAAACGAGGCTTTCAGTCATCTTGCCCATGTGGTATGATTTGCATGTCTCAAGTGATTCAAAACCAAGTGAGTCCAAACGGTCCATTTGCATGGAGTTTCTTCATGCATATACACCAATAGACATGGCTCGCATGTCTCAAACTCTTCAAAACGAGTGAGCCCAAAGATCCATCAACATGGAGCTTCTTCATGCGTTTTATGCCGATATGACTTACATGGAAGTGCCAAAAGTAGGTGGTACTATCATTACTATCTTATATCTTTTGGCATGAACATGTGTATCACTACGATCGAGATTCAACGAACCATTCATTTTAGGTGCAAGACCATTGAAGGTATTATTCAAATAAACAGAGTAACCATTATTCTCCTTAAATGAATAACCGTATTATGATAGACATAATCCAATCATGTCTATGCTCAACGCAAACACCAATCTCGATGGTAGAGGGAGCGTGCGATGCTTGATCACATCAAGCTTGGAAAAACTTCCAACACATATCGCCAGCTCACCTTTAGCTAGTCTCCGTTTACTCCGCAACTTTTTATTTCGAGTTTACTAACATTTAGCAACCAAACCGGTATCTAATACCATGGTGCTACTAGGAGTACTAGTAAAGTACACATTAACACAATGTATATCCAATATACTTCTATCGACCTTGCCAGCCTTCTTATCTACCAAGTATCTAGGGTAATTCTGCTCCAGTGGCTGTTCCCCTTATTACAGAAGCACTTAGTCTTGGGTTTGGGTTAAACCTTGGGTTTCTTCACTAGAGCATCAGCTGATTTGCCATTTCATGAAGTATCCCTTCTTGCCCTTGCCCTTATTGAAACTAGTGGTTTCACCAACCATCAACAATTGATGCTCCTTCTTGATTTCTACTTTTGTGGTGTCAAACATCGCGAATATCTCAAGGATCATCATATATGTCCCCAATATATTATAGTTCATCACGAAGCTCTAGCAGCTTGGTGGTAATGACTTCGGAGAAACATCACTATCTCATCTGGAAGATCAACTCCCACTCGATTCAAATGATTGTTGTACTCAGACAATCTGAGCACAAGCTCAACAATTGAGCTCTTCTCCCTTAGTTTGCAGGCTAAGAAAATCGTCGGAGGTCTTATACCTCTTGACGTGGGCACGAGCCTGAAATCCCAATTTCAGCCCTTGAAACATCTCATATGTTTCGCGACGTTTCAAAACGTCTTCGGTACCTCAACTCTAAACCGTTTAACTGAACTACCACGTAGTTATCAAAATGTGTATGTCAGATGTTCACAACATCCACAGACGACGTTCGAGGTTCAGCACACTGAGCGGTGCATTAAGGACATAATCCTTCTATGAAGCAATGAGGACAATCCTCAGTTTACGGACCTAGTCCGCATAATTGCTACTATCAACTTTCAACTAAATTTTCTCTAAGAACATATCTAAACAGTAGAACTAAAGCGCAAGCTACGACATAATTTGCGAAGACCTTTTGACTATGTTCAGGATAATTAAGTTCATCTTATGAACTCCCACTCAGATAGACATCCCTCTAGTCATCTAAGTGATTACATGATCCGAGTCAACTAGGCCGTGTCCGATCATCACGTGAGACGGACTAGTCAACATCGGTGAACATCTTCATGTTGATCGTATCTACCATATGACTCATGCTCGACCTTTCGGTCTCTTGTGTTCTGAGGCCATGTCTGTACATGCTAGGCTCGTCAAGTTAGCCTAAGTGTTTCGCATGTGTTCCGAGGCCATGTCTGTACATGCTAGGTTCGTCAACACCTGTTGTATTCGAACGTAAGAATCTATAACACCCGATCATCACATGGTGCTTCGAAACGACGAACTTTCGCAATGGTGCACAGTTAGGGAGAACACTTTCTTGAAATTTTAATGAGGGATCATCTTATTTACTACCGTCATTCTAAGCAAATAAGATGCAAAAACATGATAAACATCACATGCAATCAAATAGTGACATGATATGGCCAATATCATATTGCTCCTTTTGATCTCCATCTTCGGGGCTCCATGATCATCATCGTCACCGGCATGACACCATGATCTCCATCATTGTGTCTCCATGAAGTTGTCTCGCCAACTTATTACTTCTACTACTATGGCTACCGGTTAGCAATAAAGTAAATTAATTACATGGCGTTGTTCAATGACACGCATGTCATACAATAAATAAAGACAACTCCTATGGCTCCTGCCGGTTGTCATACTCATCGACATGCAAGTCGTGATTCCTATTACAAGAACATGATCAATCTCATACATCACATATCATTCATCACATTCTTGGCCATATCACATCACATAGCATATGCTGCAAAAACAAGTTAGACATCCTCTAATTGTTGTTGCAAGTTTTTACGTGGCTGCTATAGGTTTCTATCAAGAACGTTTCTTACCTACGCCAAAACCACAACATGATATGCCAATTGCTATTTACCCTTCATAAGGACCCTTTTCATCGAATCCGATCCGACTAAAGTGGGAGAGACAGACACCCGCTAGCCACCTTATGCAACTAGTGCATGTCAGTCGGTGGAACCAGTCTCACGTAAGAGTACGTGTAAGGTCGGTCCGGGCCACTTCATCCCACAATGCCGCCGAATCAAGATTGGACTAGTAACGGTAAGCATATTGAACAAAATCAACGCCCACAACTACTTTGTGTTCTACTCGTGCATAGAAACTACGCATAGACCTAGCTCATGATGCCACTGTTGGGGAACGTAGCAGAAATTCAAAATTTTCCTACGTGTCACCAAGATCTATCTATGGAGAAACCAGCAACGAGGGGAAGGAGAGTGCATCTACATACCCTTGTAGATTGCTAAGCGGAAGCGTTCAAGAGAACGGGGTTGAAGGAGTCGTACTCGTCGTGATCCAAATCACCGGAGATCCTAGTGCCGAACGGACAGCACCTCCGCGTTCAACACACGTACAGCCCGGTGACGTCTCCCATGCCTTGATCCATCAAGGAGAAAGGGAGAGGTTGAGGAAGACTCCATCCAGCAGCAGCACAACGGCGTGGTGGTGGTGGAGGAGCGTGGTACTCCAGCAGGGCTTTGCCAAGCACCGCAAGAGACGAGGAGGGAGAGGGGTAGTGCTGCAACAAGAAGGAGAGGAACTCGTGTGTCTTGGGCAGCCCAAACCTCAAGTATATATAGGGGGAGGGGAGGGGCTGCGCCCCCACCTAGGGTTCCCTCCCTAGGGGTGGCGGCAGCCCCCAGATCCCATCTGGGTAGCGGCCAGGTGGAGGGGAGAGGGAGGCGCACCAGGCATGGGCCCTAAGGCCCATCTGCCCTTAGGGTTTGCCCCCCTCCTCCCCTTAGGCGCCTTGGGCACTTGTGGGGGGGGGGCACGAGCCCACCTGGGGCTGGTCCCCTCCCACACTTGGCCCATGCAGCCCTCCGGGGCTGGTGGCCCCACTTGGTGGAACCCCGGGACCCTCTCGGTGGTCCCGGTACGTTACCGATAAAACCCGAAACTTTTCCGGTGACTAAAACAGGACTTCCCATATATAAATCTTTACCTCCGGACCATTCCGGAACTCCTCGTGACGTCCGGGATCTCATCCGGGACTCTGAACAACATTCGGTAACCACATACAAACTTCCTTTATAACCCTAGCGTCATCGAACCTTAAGTGTGTAGACCCTACGGGTTCGGGAACCATGCAGACATGACCGAGACGTTCTCCGGTCAATAACCAACAGTGGGATCTGGATACCTATGTTGGTTCCCACATGTTCCACGATGATCTCATCGGATGAACCACGATGTCTAGGATTCGATCAATCCCGTATACAACTCCCTTTGTCTAGTGGTATGATACTTGCCCGAGATTCGATCGTCGGTATCCCGATACCTTGTTCAATTTCGTTACCGGCAAGTCTCTTTACTCGTTCCGTAATACATCATCCCGTGATCAACTCCTTGGTCACATTGCGCACATTATGATGATGTCCTACCGAGTGGGCCCAGAGATACCTCTCCGTTTACACAGAGTGACAAATCCCAGTCTCGATTCATGCCAACCCAACAAACACTTTCGGAGATACCTGTAGTGTACCTTTATAGCCACCCAGTTACGTTGTGACGTTTGGCACACCCAAAGTATTCCTACGGTATCCGGGAGTTGCACAATCTCATGGTCTAAGGAAATGATACTTGACATTTAGAAAAGCTTTAGCATACGAACTACACGATCTTTGTGCTAGGCTTAGGATTGGGTCTTATCCATCACATCATTCTCCTAATGATGTGATCCTGTTATCAACGACATCCAATGTCCATGGTCAGGAAACCGTAACCATCTATTGATCAATGAGCTAGTCAACTAGAGGCTTACTAGGGACATGGTGTTGTCTATGTATCCACACATGTATCTGAGTTTCCTATCAATACAATTCTAGCATGGATAATAAACGATTATCATGAACAAGGAAATATAATAATAATCAGTTTATTATTGCCTCTAGGGCATATTTCCAACATCCCCCGCCCAAGCGCGGCCGAGGGCGCCCTCGCAAACATCCTGTGGCCACCACGGCAGCTCCCCACGGCCGTGGAGATGATTTCCAGCACGGTGACGGGCGGACTGCTGCGGCCGGGGCGCGCGCTTCGGTCGCGCGTTCCCCTAGGCCGCGCTTTCGCGCTGCAGAGGTGCTGCCGGAGTTTGTTGTGTGGTCAGCGGAGCCGACTAGCACCCGGCTTCAACTGGATCGCTTCCTCCTCGGTGAGCTCCTGGCCGGCGCCCCGGGCGGCCTCTGGCTTCAGGCAGACAGCTGCTGCAGCCGGGCCTCATGGGCTTCACTGGAGGTCTCCGCAGCCGAGAGCCTGGCCTTGACCCGCGGTTGGCAGACGTTTGCCCGCGCGCATGGCCTGAGCCGTCGGTGCACCCTGCACTTCAAGTTTGACGGCGATGCCACCCTCTATGTGAGGGTGTTTGGGGAAGATGGTCGCCGCGCAGGGTGCTGCCCTGAGGACGACGACCGCGGCTAGGAACCCAGCCCCGGCGATGATGGAGAGGACAGCGCTCGCGTGATTGGCGGTGCTCAGGGTTCCCCAAGCTTCACCGGTTCTTCTTCAGGCGGCGACTCTTCTAGCGGTGGCCGCGGTCAGCCTCCACGCCATCGTACCTGCTTGGGAGGTGGTAGCGTGTCTGCCCGCCGTCGCGCCTTGGTGAAGCGCGAGAGGGAGTCTGCCTGAGCCCCAGAGGCAGCTCGAGTCTTCCCTGTAGGCCGGTGTGAGGCGAGCTGCGCCTAATTTGCTCTTTCTTTTCCTTTTTCCTGCATAAAAAGACAGTAGCGTGGAGCCCCGCGGGGGCGTGTTTGGGTTATTGCTGTTAATCATCGCTTTGCTTCCGTTATCGTGCCTTCCGGCTACGTGCCCGCACGTGGATAGTTCAGGGCCCCAGCCGTGGGGGGGCGACCGACCCAGGCCCTGTGTTTGTGTCGCGGTGCCCGTGGGGCACAGACTGGAGGGGTGCTCCTGTAATGGACCCAGGTCGCGAAACCTTTGAACGACTAGGACAGGAACACTCGCGAGGGTGCTCGGCTGCCCCCCTCGCGAGGCCTTGCATAAGAGAAATCGAGGCAGGGGAGTGAAAAGTCGAAGAACCACAAGCCAAAGATGGCAACAACTTCAATAAAACTTCGGATAGAATGAACAAGCCAACTGCGGAAAGCAAATGAAAAAGCCGCGTCCGGCACCTAATCTAGTCTTCGACGTCTTCTCACCAGCGCGGAGCTAAGTGCTGTCATTGGGCGTGGGAGGGAGCCCCAGGGCCTGAGGCCGACGCTCCTGAGACTCCGGGGCGTGTACAGCCCCAACTCATTATTACGTGAGAGTGTCACGGGCGGTGAGCTTCACAGGCGTTGGCCTTCCTCACAGGCTCAGGGCCTTTCTTGGGGGAAGCAGGCTTCACGGGCATTTGCCCTCTTCACAGGCTCCGGGCCTTTTCCAAAATGCGACAGCTTCACAGGCATTCGCCTTCTTCACAGGCTCTGGGCCTTTTCCAAAACGCGACAGCTTCACAGGCATTCGCCTTCTTCACAGGCTCTGGGCCTTTTCCAAAACACGACAGCTTCACAGGCATTCGCCTTCTTCACAGGCTCTGGGCCTTTTCCAAAATGCGACAGCTTCACAGGCATTCGCCTTCTTCACAGGCTTTGGGCCTTTTCCAAAACGCGACAGCTTCACAGGCATTCGCCTTCTTCACAGGCTCTAGGCCTTTTCCAAAAAGAACGAGGGGTTGCCATGACAATTGATAGTCAACCGTTGGTTGCTTCCGAGGGGCGATGAGGCACTGAAGGCTTGACGAGGTGGCGCCATGCGGGGCTGCCGCGGCCAGAGCTCAGCCATTCAGGTTTTTCAGCGTTGCAGGGACGGACCCATGCGCAAGCGTCGTGCCATTTGGGAGCAGCTCCGTCAGTTGGCGTCAGTTGAGCGGGCAACTAGGTCAAACACATTAGCCGTGAAGGAGTGGATTCATTCAAATAGATGCTGGGAAGGCGGACATCACTGGGTCAGGCCCGAGCGACTTGGGGATGATGCAGCCCGAGGGGCACCCCCAACAAGGTAAGCTAACAACATAAAATAAAAGGGATACATGCCGCAGGGACGGACCCACGCGGCCTGGGAATAATGCAGCCCTGGGGGGCGCTCCCAGGTGGAAATGGAACTTGAAAGATGTCACCTGATGATGTTGAGGATGAAGGAGTGTTGGCGTAGCAGACTCGGTGGGCTGTGGAAGCCGATCCTCACGAGCCCCCAGGCCCAGGGGCCTCGGGAGGCTCCGGAGGCGCTGGTGGCTCCTCGCGAACCATCTCCATCTCCGCCAGGGCTGCGGAACGCCTGGCCTCTTGAGCCTCCATGATGCCCCTCATGAGGCGCTAGTACGTGGCAGCCGCGTTCGGCAAGTCATAAGGCATGCGAACGTAGCTGTGGGGTGGACCTTCACAGCGCCCCACTCGCGAGGGCCAGAGGCGCTCCAGAGAGGCGACTCGAGTGAGCCCTGGTATGTCGATGCAGACGCGTAGCCCACCATCCTCGCCTAGATGGAGAGTCACAGCTGGTAGGCGGCGGCCGCCTCTCATGCCTCTTGACTCCTGTAGCTCCTAAATGGCCTTGCTAACGAACTCCTGAGGGTCTGGCCCTCCTTGCCTTACTCCTTCTTGAGGGAAACGTGCTTCGAAACACGCCTCCATGTGGTGCCCAAGCGCCTCCCTCGTGACCTTAGCCAGGTCGGTGGCCCTCCAGGGGAGAGCCCCCGAGCCCTGCCTGAGGAGGGTGCCGGGTGCGCTTTCCTATGCGATGGAAGGAGGTTCCCCCTGGGCAGGCGCGGGCCCTGAGGGGCCTGCCTCCTGAGGGGCCGGGCCGGACGATGTCTTCTTCTTCTTGGGGGCGGTCTCGGGAAGCCTCCTGCTTCCGCGATCCGGGTCTTCCAACGATGCGGCCTGAAATGCTCGTTTCAGGGAACACACCGCGTCCTTCTCTTCACAGGGCACCGTGATGACTCCGCCACTTCCTGGCATCTTGAGGACGTTGTAGCCGTGGTGAGTTACGACCATGAACTTGGCCAGCGCTAGGTACCCAAGGATGGCGTTGTACGGCAGGTGAATGTGAGCGACGTCGAAGTCGATGAGCTCGGTGCGGTAGTTGTCGCATGCCCCGAAGGTGACAGGGAGGCGGACCTGCCCAATCAGGACCGTGGAGCCGTCGGCGACTCCGGAGAAAGGCTTGGTTGGCTGAAGCTGGTTGTAGGGCACTTGGAGATTGTTGAATGTTTCCACGGACAGGGCATTGAGCCCTGCCCCGCCATCGATGAGGGTCCTGGTGACCACCACGTTGCTGATGATTGGGGAACAAAGCATCGGGAGGACTCCGGCTGTGGCCGCACACTTGAGCTGATCTGCTAAGCTGAACGTGATGGCGCACGCCGACCACCTGAGAGGGCGCGTGGCTTCGAGCTTGGGGAGGACTGCATTCACTTCGCGGGCGAACTGCTTGAAGATGCGTTGAGAGGCTAGGGCTGGGGCTTGAGCCCCGCCCAGGATGCAGGCGATCGCGCGCGGCTCCTGGAAGCCCCCAGCCCCCTCGTCCTAATGGCGGTCCTCATTTCTCCTTGGCTGCGGCGACAGCGGAGGGAGGCCTGCGTTGCCTGGCGAGCAATCCTCGCGAGGCCGATCCCTCCAGTCTCCCTCGCGAGGCGGGTCTTGCCATCGATCCTCGCGAGGTCGATTGCGCCACCCTTGGCACGGGCAGCGGTCTTCCCGGCGTCCTACGTTCCTTCCTCCTCCTCAACCGTAGCCCCGGTCACCACGGTCGGGGCGACGATTAATCCTTCCTTCTCGCATGGCTCGGAGCTCTTGACATTCGTTGGTGTTGTGGTTGTGGAGATCGTGGTACACACAGTACCGACTGCCCTTGGAAGATTCGGGCTGATCTCTGCCCCGCTTGGTGTCTGGTTCTGCCGCGAGCACGGTAGCCCCCTTGCGCTTCACATCCTTGGCCTTGGGCTTCTTCTCTTCTGGGTCCGCGGCAGGCAGCTCGAGGAGGGAGAGACGCCCTTCTTCAGCCCTGGCGCACTTGGTTGCCAAGTTGAACAACTCCAAGGAAGTGCACAGGTCTTCATGCATCGCCAGCTCCTCCTTCATCTTGACGTCGCGCACGCCGCCAGAGAAGGCTGAGATGATGGCCTCCTTGGTCACCTTGGGAATCTTGAGGCGTGCGTTGTTGAAGCGCTGGATGTACTTCTGCAGGGTCTCTCCGGGTTGTTGCTTGATGCGGCGCATGTCGCTCATGGTGGGTGGCCGGTCGCGAGTACCTTGGAAGTTGGCGATGAAGCGGGTGCGCATCTCGTCCCAGGAGGAGATCGTGCCTGGAGCCAGGTTCAGGAGCCAGGTGCGGGCCCCGTCCTTGAGCGCCATGGGAAACCAGTTCGCCATGACCTTCTCGTCTCCGTTGGCAGCTTCAATGCCCAGCTCATAGAGCTGGAGGAACTCCACAGGGTCGGTCGTGCCGTCGTAACGAGGAAGCAGGTCTGGCTTGAACTTGCCGGGCGACGCGACGCTGCATAGCTCGGTGGTGAAGGCACGACAACCTGCTGTGGCCACGGGAGGCCTTGGGTGACAGAGAGCTTGGTCTTGCATGTCCCCACACGCTGCAGCTGGGAGCAGCGCGGGGTCTTGACGTGCAGTAGAAGGAACATGGTCACGACATGCTAGAGCAGGGAGCGCCCGGGCAGCTTCTTGCGGGCGAGGGACTTCTTGGCAGCTCTGCTCTTGCCGCGCTGGCACCTGACGGAGCGAGTTCCGCCCAGGGGCGACGCGCCTTGGAGCCATGGCACCTTCTTGAGGAGGAGGCGGCTGGGGCACCCTCGGAGCTTCGTCGCCCGCGCGGGGCGGGGTGCGGTGCAGCGGAACGGATGGCGCAGGAGAGCCCCTTGCGGCGCGGACGAGCTCGGCGACGCGGTCGAGCCATTGTTCGTAGACGTCGTCGACGGGACGGTAGCGCAGGAGCTCGTTTGCCGCAATGAGAGTAGCTCGAGTCTCCATGGGTGCGCGGAGCGCGCGGGACGAAGAACCAGCTGGGATGAGCGAGGGAGTAGCGGTGGGGCCGTCTTGCCGCACAGACGGATGCTGAGACGACGCTTGCTGCTCGTCCCCCGCCGGGCCGGTGGCGGTGTTGATGGCAGGTGACGGGGAACGGCGAGGACGCCCGCCGACAGGAGCTGTCTGGGCAATGTGGGAAGTGAGAGCGTCCCGGCACTCGGCGCGGGCCCGACGAGCGTCAGACATGGACGCGATGGTCAGAGGAGAACGGGGTGGTGGAAGACGAATTCCGGTGCACCCCTACCTGGCGCGCCAAATGTCGAATTTCGGGTTTCGACAGACCCTTGAGGTTCAAACTCTGGGGTACGTGCGGAGATTTCGCCTTCTACCTACCTGCACCCCTCCGCCTCGCTAAGATCTAAGCTATGGAAAGAACAACACAAGAGACATAGGGTTTATACTGGTTCGGGCCACCGTTGTGGTGTAATACCCTACTCTAGTGTGTGGTGTGGTGGATTGCCTCTTGGGCTGATGATGATGAGCAATACAAGGAAGAACAGCCTCGCGAGGGTCTGTTCTTGGCTGGGGGGATGAACTGCTAGGAGGAGTTCAGTCACCATTCTCTCTCTCTCTGATTTCATCCGATCCTAGCTAGTTTCTCTCTTGGCTTCTAGATTCTCCCTTCTTGATTGCGATCCGATCCCCTCTACCCTGTGGGTGGCTAGTCCTATTTATAGGCAAAGGCCCTGGGCCTCTTCCCAAATATTGAGCGGGAAGGGTGCCAACAATTGGCCATTTTGAAGGGGACCATCTGGTACACTTATCCTGACTAAAGTAGGTCCTCGCCTGCCAAAGGCTATGGTGGTGACGCTGGCTTGGGCTCCACAATGACTTCCTCCCTGCCGTTGGACTGGTCTTGGTCTCGTTGCACCAAAACGGGCACCTTTGCTTGATGCTCTCGCCTGCGCTTGCTCCCTTTGCACCAAAGAGGAAAGGAGGACACTGCGCGGCTGGCGCCCGCCTGGCGCCTTTGGTCGTCATGGCTTGCGTCACGGGCACCTCGTGAGGTACCCTGCCTTGATCTCCCCGCCTCCTCGCGAGCCAGCCTGATGAGGCCGTGCCTGAGGAAGCTCTGTGTCGTCCGCCCCGCGAGGCTTGGCCCCTCGCGAGGGTCTTGGGTCCGTGTTGATGAAGATGGTCCGTGCTGGGCCCCTCCTCGAGCCACGCCGCAGGCCGCAGGTAGGCAAGTCTGGGGACCCCCGTTCCCAGAATGCCGACACTATGACCAGGGAGCGAATCCGCTTTGCCTGGCTCTCGAGTTGTTGTGTGTTGTCTCTAAACCGCCGCCGGGTCGTCCCTTTATATACATAGGTCGACGCTCGTCGGTTTACAGAGTCCTGAGGCCGGATAATCAATGTGTCCAACTCAGTCTCTATTCCTCCTATCTTACAATACAAGTTACATGGTAATGTCGGTTTACATCTATAGGCCTTAACCCACCTTTGGGCCTTGGGCCTTCATAAAGCGCCACCATCCTTTGTCTTCCTGGGCTTCTAATCCTCATAGAGTTAACCCGGCCACTCCTGGCCAGTTTACGTCCAATAGTAATATCCCCAACATTAGGCCCTAAATTGATTTGAACTTCTTCATGTCGATCCTTAATACTTAGAAAAATTCCTGCCCTTGCACCTTCGCATAAATCTTGTAAGCCGCCCTGACATCATCCTCCGGATTTGTAGTAAACCACTGTGACATCACCTGCTTATTTAAAGCCGAAGATACCCCTTTTATTAATGAGCATCCGACAATCGAGGCAACAATCTCGTTATCTATCCATTTTTTGGGCTCCTCGATTCCCGCGCCCTTCGCTTATCTCTTTGTCCTTATAAATAGGGCGGAGGACCCCTTCCTTTTCCTTGCGTTGCCCCTTCGTCTCTTCTTCCTCCTCGCAACGACTCTGCACCCGAGCGCCGCCGTCGTCGTCGAGCTTTACCTCTGCCTCATCGCCGGCCGCTGCATCAACCTGACTGGATTAGAAAAACGCGGCGCACCTCCTCGGCTTCAACAGCTTCGGTAAGTCTTCCCCCTTTTCTTTGTAGATCCACTTAGGGTTTCAGTGTTCATCGGAGTTCATCGAAGCTCCGGTGCTGTTCTTCTCTTTTCTTCCCAGTAGCATCAAAGACTAGTTAGATCTATTAACTCTTTGTGCGACCGTAGCCATAATCTACCTTTTCCTTATCAGACCATCCCCTTCATATAGGAAAAACTCATCTGAACCTGATGAACTGGTATCTGAAATTTAAGTCTGAATATATTCATGTTTTCTGTCGTACCACAGATCTGTAATCATCATATAACTCTTGTGAAACTTGTTCTCCTTTACTTAGGTATTTGTAGATATGTATTCTTCATACCAATATAGGCGGTTTAACTTTTGGAAGTATGATAATCCGGCATATACCATTAGTCCCCTCCTAAACCACCGATTCATTTATTCTTACACTTCTTCCATCGCTAAACTTTGGTTTAACAACATGCATATACCTCTGCTTCTGCTTACCGCTTTATCATTCATAACTGCTTAAATTCCTTTCTTTTTACCCTGTTACGCTTTATGCCTTGTCAATTACGAATCCTAAGCCGGCAGTAATCTTTTCTAGCTCTTCATTTGCAATGGCCAAACAATTCTATTCCTGTAACTAGGTCCCTTCCCGGGTTACTGAGGAGCAACTGAACGGAATGGTCAAAATTGGTACCTTACCAAAGAAAAATGAAATCCGGTGGCGAGTTCCTGGGCTGGAAAATCCTCCTAGCCCTAGAGAGGGTGAAGTAGTGGTGTTTGCTGATCATATAGGCCGTGGTTTTAAACCATCTGGATCTAAGTTTTTCTGAGATGTACTTGCCAGCTTTCAGATCTACCCTCAAGATATTGGACCCAACTCTGTATCCAACATCTGCAACTTTCAGGTTTTTTGTGAAGCATATCTACAAGAAGAACCAACTGTCGAGCTATTCCGGGATTTCTTCCACTTAAACCATCGCACTGAATTCGTAGACGGGCCCAATACTGAACTTGGTGGCGTCTCCATTCAAAAAAGGAAGGATGTTAGTTTTCCTCACGCCAAACTTCACAGTCACCCAAAGGAGTGGAATCAAACTTGGTTCTATTGCATGGACACCTCTCCTGAAGATGAGAACCGTCTGCCGGGTTACCATGCTCACCGGCTCGCCAATACCCATCCGCTCCCGCAACGACTAAGTGCCAAGGAACGAGCCTCGTACGCACCACAACTCGCCAAGCTTAGAGCTTTCATGGCCAACGGTTTAACAGGTGTGGACTTTGTTCGTTGCTGGATATCCTGGAGTATCTTGCCATTAAGTCGCCGCTCCGGTTTAATGTGCGAGTACACCGGTGACATAAAAGACTCCCAATGTCATATTGACATTCAGCTAACAGATGAGGAATTTACTGAGTCTATCAAGAAAATGCTGAATGAACTGGAAGCTGTCTGTAGCAAGACCGGGTTAAGTCCCTTTTACCCACAGAACAAACCGCCCGCTGTAAGATTTGTTTTACTTCCGCTTTACACCTGATATCTTTGAACCGTGCAACTTTTAATTCCCTCTTCCCATTGTTTAAACAGGGTGATGATCCATTTTGGAAAAAGAAACCTCAGGAGAAAGCGGTGAAGCCTTCTCGACCTAAAATGAAAGTTGTCAAGAAAACCACGAAGAGGAAGGCCACTGAGCCCATCGGTTTAGAGCTTGATGACGACCCTAATGAACCAGAAGCAGAGGTAGAACTTGATTCACTTGGTTCACTTTTCATGCACCTCATTGACAATGATATTTATCAGGAGGACGTTGAGGGCAGCCAAGCTGACGATGTAGAGGTAATTATCCTTTCCTTCGGTTCAGACCCTCAGCCAACACAAAAAATCCATCAAGTAGTCCGGAAAGTAAGATTTTCTCACCCTCTTGCTCACTTGGATCCAAAATTTCTTTTGAAGAAACGGCAGCACGAGGCTCGCTGCACAACCCGGCACAACGGCCAAACAGTCACTTCGACCGGTTTACCGAACACCCCGGTTCGAAAATGCCGACCTGAGGTCTCGCCCACTTCTAACACTTCTTATCCCAAGGCCAGCTATTTCCGACAACCTCTTAATCCATCTGATTCGAATTATCAGGTGACACCTCCTTCATCATCCGGCGAATCAATGGCCACACAACTCCCTCCTCTTAAGACCGTTGTTGGGTAAGTATTTCAACTCAATCTTTTGATGTTTCACACTTTATATGCTATGCTAACCTTTGCATCTGTTCTTTTTAGAGCGAGAGCCAGACCCAGTAAGAAGGCTCGGGTGAATAACTCATATGAAGACCATGTGGTGACTGAACCGGAGCTGATACTAAACCGGAAGGTCTAAATACTGAGGCCACATTTGATGAACCGCCCCCTAAAGATCATAATGTTGATGAACAAGTAGAAGTTGATACTGCTGTGCAAGATGATAAACCGGCAAGTGCAGTCCGGACTGATGACGGACCTTCTAGTTCAGTGAAGGCTACTAACATTCCCTTAAGTCCAGAAAAAGCTGTTGGTGACAAAGAGGATGAGGTTATCATTACTGGTGTTGGCCACACCTCTCCTAGCCATCCTGTTGTATTGGCAAAACATAGTTCCAAGGAAGAGCGTGCTGCCATGGAGAAAGTCAAGTGAAGCACCGATTTATCAAGTTATGCCCATCTTAACACCCATGAGCTCCATTCTGGTTTTCTGAACTGTCTGTACACAAACCGTGACTATGAAGCCGGTTTAGTGAATATGATGAAATAGCGTTATGAAGTAAGTACAAACCCTCTTCTCTCTTAAGTCCAATTGTAAGTACCAATTCCAGTAGCTCCCAAGGGCCGGTTTATGATGGCAATCATAAATCGGGACTTTGTAATATCTTAACCCTTGCATGCTTATCTTTCACATGTCAAGTAGTCTTTCAAATAAACCGGTACTTTATCATTGTGTTCCTGTACTTTTCGCCTGTGTAGTCCCCAAGGGCCGGTTTATCTTTCCAAGGTAAACCGGGTGTTTAACCAATGCTTCACTTTGAACAGATGTACATTAGCCCCCAAGTGTCAAGGATAATGCTTGCATTGTACTTGGGACTTGCAATTTTTTTTGATAACAAAGCAAGTAGACATTAGACCCCAAGTACAAAGTGCATAACTTGTTATGTGCTTGGTACTTCAAATATACATAGCCCATTGATGATATATCTTGTCTTTGTAGGCCGAGCTGAGTAAGAAGGATGCCCAAACCGTCGACCTTTAGGAGAACATTAAATCTCAGCAAGCGGAGGCTTCCAAAGCCAAGGAAGAACTGACTAATGCTTTAGCAGCCATGGAGAAGCTGAAGGAAACCTTTAAGAAGGAGCGTAAAGATTGGGACACAGAGAAGGCCACTTTAGCAAAGAAGGCCGAAGATGCAAAAGCAGCCCTGAAACCGACGGTTGAGGAACTCGCCGGTTTAAAGCAACAAATAAACGCTATGACTTCTGTTGTGTTTGGTAAGCGTCCTCATCTGATGTTTTTCCAAGTCACCTTTTCCTTATCAGCTGTCGGTTTAGTGATGCTGACAATGTCATAGGGACCCGTATTATCCATCTGGGCTCTGATATGCGGATGAAGCTGAAGGCTACCTATACGTTGATACAACAGCTATATTCCGGATCCCAATGGGCTATCTGCGCTGCTGCTTACAAAAGGCCTCCTCCAACGTTGATAAAAGAAACCATCGAGAAGCTGTCAATGCTGCCTGCCCGGTTGGATGAACTGAAGAAATCAACTGCAAGGTCAGGCGATGTTACTGCGCTAATCCGGGCCAAGGCATGGATTCCAGATCTTGAACCGGCAAAAATTGGCCAAGGCTACCCCATCGTAAAGGAAGACGGTTCAAAATTCAACAATGATGATCCCCAAAGACTAAAAGGGAAATGCGACCCATAGCGAGCAAATTGGCGGATGAAACGGATCTGTCTCATTATCAGCCGGTTTATGATGTTGATCAGAAAAGATATCCCGCGCCGATACATGATGTAGAGGATCTTGTTCCACCAATTCATAATCACACTTATGCCCCTGACATTGATCCTTCCCCCCTTATAAGTGAAGAAGCCGTGTTCCAAGCTTTAATCGGAATCGATTGGACAACAATTGATTTCCAGCCACTTGGTAGAGAGGAGGAGGATGCACCTACTCAAGATGATCCGCAATCATCAAGTCGTCCTGGTGATGAATCCTGAACTGGAAAGACGCTTTAGTCCGTCATAGCCTACCCTTTCTTGCTGAAACATTTATCCCGTGTGGGTAGAAAAAACGCCTTGTAATAGGCTAGTTCAAACACTTTGTCTGTTATGCCATCGAGCATACTTATGTTGCTGGATACAGATAACTCGCCATGCTTTTGGGATTGGTATTATATGCATAATCCGCAGTGGATGTATGTTAATTTGTTCCTGCATATAAGAGATTGAAAAAAGGGGTCTTGGCGGTTTACCGCTGGACGGGTCATGATGCCCAAATATAGAAGCTGGATGTAGGACCAAGGCTGCTTATAAGAAAAATACTTGTTACCTCGTTCTTTTCACCCATGGCTGTATAAAAAAGAGGTGATAACACCAAATTGGAGTGTAGATGACTCCTTGCAGGTTTGCCGGTTTACGATAAAACCATACCGGGATATGATAAACACCGATTTAACCATATAACACTGGTGACTAGTAGTCAAAACCAGACCGGAATAGAAAAAGCTGGATTATAGCTGATCATGTACTAACAATTTAGCATTGTAAGTCACGCCGGGTTGTAATAAACGCCGGTTTATCAGAAAATACTTATGAATAGCAAAAAAGAACAACTTTGCAAAAAAACACAAGAAGAATATACAAGGCTTTTCATGGGCTGTCAGGCCCTAAATCGAGGCTTTTCATGGGCTGCCATGCCACTGAGTTAAACCATTTTGAAAAGCCTTTTAAGATGGACCTCAATCTTTAACCAATCATCGTTTTAACTTTGACAAGTTCAGGGTCTATGAGATTGACTTGCCAAACATTCAACGGGCCATACCAGGTTTACCTGGACGGAGTGGCTTACTTAAAGAGGCAGGATAACCCAGGGTTTTAGGTGAATACACCTGGCTTCCAAGCCTAGCTTGATAGCCTATCGCAAAGGTGCAGACTCTTTGTTCTTTGAGAAGCAAAGATCCCCTAAGCAACCTTTGAGCTGTGCTCGGTGGGTGCCTATGTTTGAGTTGCGCCTGGTGCAACACTCTCTTTGGCCCCATATAATTTCATGTTGGCTTTAAGCCTATCAAGAGGTGTAGCTATGCTGTGAATACAACCAAGCCCCCTAGTGATTTCCCTTTGGCTTTTAAGCCTATCAAGAGTTGTAGCTAAGGTTCAGATATGACCAAGCCCCCTAGTGATTTCCGTTTATATGTGTGGCTTTACAAGCGGATCAACAGAACTCCGCTTTGTAAACAGAAGCCCCCATGAAAACACATGATGTAAAACAAACAGAGACCCCGCTTTAGCTGAGGCTCCGGTTTATTATATCAACTATCATATATACATTGTCATAATTATGTACATGAAAAAGAGCCTATGGCTCAAGTATAGTAAGGCCGAAGATGAGCTATATTCCACGGCCGCTGGGTCTCCTCCTCTGATTTACATGAGTCTTTGTGCTCTCAAACATCGATAAGGTAGTATGGTCCATTGTGCAAATTTTTGCTGACCACAAAAGGCCCTTCCCAAGGCGGGGATAATTTGTGCATATTAGTCTGATCCTGGATGAGTCGGAGCACCAGATCGCCTTCTTGAAAAGTCCTGGTTTCAACCCGACGGCTATGATAACGTTGCAGATCTTGTTGGTAAATCGCCGAACGTGCCGCCACAAGATCGCGCTCCTCATCTAACAGGTCCAGTGAGTCCTGACGTGCTTTCTCATTATCAGCTTGAACATAAGCCGCCACGCGGGGCGAGTCATGACGTATGTCACTAGGGAGAACTGCTTCTGCTCCGTAAACCATGAAGAAAGGCATGTAACCCGTAGATCTGTTTGGTGTGGTGTTGATGCTCCATAACACGGAAGGTAACTCCTCCACCCAACAACCCGACGTCCGCTTTAAAGGAACCATAAGCCGGGGCTTGATACCTCTCAAAATGTCTTGATTGGCTCTTTCTGCCTGACCATTAGATTGGGGGTGAGCCACTGATGACACGTCAAGCCGGATGTGCTCTCGTTGATAAAATTCCTCCATAGCACCCTTGGACAGATTAGTACCATTATCAGTGATAATGCTGTGTGGAAAACCAAACCGGAATATCACCTTTTTGATGAATTGAACCGCCATGGCTGCATCACACTTACTGACTGGCTCTGCCTCTACCCACTTGGTAAACTTATCAACTGCTACCAACAAGTGAGTCTTCTTATCCTTGGACCTCTTAAAAGGTCCAACCATATCGAGCCCCCAAGTTGCAAACGGCCAAGTTATTGGAATCATTCTTAACTCTTGGGCCGGAACATGTGCACGGTGTGCAAACTTTTGACAACCATCACACCTCTTTACCAAATCCTCAGCATCAGCATGAGTCGTCAACCAATAGAAGCCGTGACGAAAAGCCTTAGCCACCAAGGATTTTGAACCGGCGTGGTGACCACAATCTCCCTCGTGGATCTCACGCAAGATCTCACAACCTTCTTGAGGGGAGACACAACGCTGATATGCTCCTGTGACGCTACAATGATGTAGCTCCCCATTGACAATGGTCATTGACTTGGATCACCAGATTATCTGCCGGGCTAAGATTTCGTCCTCTGGCAACTCGCCCCGGTTCATGTATGCCAGGTATGGGACCGTCAAATCCGGAATAACATGAAGAGTCGCCACCAATTGAGCCTCCGGGTCAGGCACAGCCAAATCCTCCTCCGTAGGTATCCACACTGACGGATTATGCAGTACATCCAGGAAGGTATTGGGTGGCACCGGTTTACGTTGAGAGCCTAAGCGACTTAAAGTGTCTGCTGCTTCATTCTTCCGCCGGTCTATGTGGTCCACTTGATAACCCTTGAAGTGACCAGCCACTTCATCCACCTCTCGTCTATATGCTGCCATAAGTGGATCCTTGGAATCCCAAGTGCTAGATACCTGCTGAGCCACCAGGTCCGAGTCACCAAAGCACTTAACCCGACTTAAGTTCATTTCATTAGCCATCCGAAGACCATGGAGCAAAGCCTCATACTCAGCTACATTATTAGTAGAAGGGAACATTAAATGGAGAACATAACAAAACTTATCACCTCGTGGGGAAGTTAATATGACTCTGGCCCCCGAGCCCTCCAATTGCCTGGACCCATCAAAATGAATAGTCCAATAAGTGTTGTCTGGCTTTTCCTCCGGTGCCTGCGACTCTGTCCAATCATTGATGAAGTCCACAAGTGCTTGGGAATTGATTGCTGTGCGAGGTGTATATTTGAGCCCATGAGGTCCAAGCTCAATAGCCCACTTAGCAATCAGGCCAGTTGCTTCTCTGTTTTGGATGATATCTCCCAGTGGAGCTGAACTGACCACTGTGATAGGATGACCTTGAAAATAATGCTTGAGCTTCTGGCTTGCCATAAAAACTCCATACACCAGTTTTCTGCCAATGTGGGTATCTCTGTTTGGACTCTATAAGCACCTCGCTGATATAATAAACCGGCTGTTGAACCGGATAATCTTTCCCAGCTTCCTTGCGCTCCACAACAATAGCCACACTAACAACTCGGGCATTAGCAGCCACATATAGCAATAAAGGCTCCTTATCAACCGGAGCCGCAAGGACAGGTGGCTCGGCTAACTGTCTTTTCAGATCTATAAGTGCTTCATCAGCAGCATCACTCCAGGCGAAGTGATCCATTTTCTTTAACATCTGATACAAAGGGATAGCCTTCTCTCCGAGGCGACTGATAAATGGGCTTAAGGTTGTAATCCGGTCCGCCAGACGTTGAACATCGTTAATGCGCGCCGGTTTAGCCAGATACATGATAGCTGTGATCTTCTCCGAATTAGCTTCAATCCCTTTGTTAGATACCAGAAAACCCAAAAGCTTGCCTGCCGGTACACCAAAGACACATTTGGCCGGATTAAGCATCATCTTATAAACCCGGAGGTTATCAAAAGTTTCCCTCAAGTCACCTATCAATGTCTCCTCCTTTCTGGATTTCACCACAATATCATCCACATATGCATGTACGTTGCGTCCAATCTGTTTATGTAGACAATTCTGAACACAACGCTGATAAGTTGCCTGGGCACTCTTGAGCCCGAAAGGCATAGATACATAGCAGAAGGCTCCAAAGGGAGTTATGAAGGTTGTCTTCTCCTAGTCCTTAACTGCCATTTTGATCTGATGATAACCAGAATAAGCATCCAGAAAACACAAACGGTCATAACCTGCCGTAGCATCAATAATCTGATCAATACGAGGGAGAGCAAAGGGATCAACTGGACAGGCTTTGTTCAAGTCTGTGTAATCCACACACATACGCCAAGTGTCGTTCTTCTTAAGTACCAGCACCGGATTAGCTAGCCACTCAGGGTGAAAGACCTCCACAATGAACCCTGCTGCCAAAAGCCGGGCTACCTCCTCACCAATAGCCTTACGCCTTTCTTTGTTGAAGTGGCGAAGAAACTGCTTGACCGGTTTAAACTTAGGATCTATATTAAGAGTGTGCTCAGCGAGTTCCCTCGGCACACCTAGCATGTCAGAAGGCTTCCATGCAAAGATATTCCGGTTCTCACGGATGAACTCAATGAGCGCACCTTCCTATTTTGGATCCAAGTTAGCGCTGATGCTGAACTGCTTGGATGAATTGCCAGGAACAAAGTCAACTAGTTTAGTCTCCTCAGCCGATTTAAACTTCAGTGCTGAATCATGCTTACTAGTTGGCTTTTTCAGAGAAGTCATATCTGCCGGATCAACATTGTCTTTGTAAAATTTCAGCTCCTCCGTGGCACAAACTGATTCAGCATAAGCTGCATCCCCTTCTTCACATTCCAAAGCAATCTTCCAGCTTCCATGCACCGTGATGGTCCCCTTATGACCCAGCATCTTAAGCTGCAAATAAACATAACAAGGTCTTGCCATGAACTTAGCATAAGCCAGCCGTCCGAACAGGGCATGATATGGACTCTTGATTTTCACCACTTCAAAAGTCAACACCTCTGATCTTGAGTTGTGCTTGTCTCCAAAAGCAACTTCCAGAGCTATCTTACCAATTGGGTATGCCGATTTACTAGGCACTACCCCATGAAACACAGTGTTCGACGGCTTAAGATTCTTATCTGTTAACCCCATGCAACGAAAGGTTTCATAGTAAAGGATGTTAATACTGCTTCCTCCATCCATAAGCACCTTGGTAAATTTATACCCCCAACCTGGGGTGCCACCACTAAAGCCAGATGACCCGGATTGTCAACCCGGGGTGGATGATCCTCTCGACTCCACAGGATGGGTTGTTCGGACCAGCACAGATAACGAGGTACGGCCGGTTCAACAGAGTTCACAGCTCTTTTATGAAGCTTCTGATCGCGCTTACATAACCTAGTGGTGAAGACATGATACTGCCCGCTATTCAACTGTTTTGGATTGCTCTGATAACCTGACTGCTGCTGTTGTTGATTCCCCTGATGGTGGTAACCTCCCTGGTTGCCCTGGCTGTTCTGATTTCCATGTCCGGTTTGGTTGCCCTGGAACCCTGAACCGGAGCTGCCACCGCCATAACCTAGCCCGTGGAAACCTCCTCCTGAACCGCCAGGCAGTCCGTTATCATATTGAAAAAGATTTGAATTTTTGAACTCCCGCATAATAAAGCAATCTTTCCAAAGATGCATAGTGGGTCTCTCCTTTGATCCGTGCTTTGGGCAAGGCTGATTTAACAGACGCTCTAGATTGGGGCCTGACCCTCCACCCCGCTGGGGTGGTTTACCCTTACGTTGCTAACCGTTATCCTGGGCGTTGGTGTTAGCCACAAAGTCCAAGCTATTGTCTGCCTTGCGTTTACCATTGTTCCCATGACCTGCCAGATTATGCTGTTGCCCCTTGGTGCTGCCGCTCTTCTTTCCCTTCCCTGTCTTGTCATCCTTAGACTCGGGGTCCTTGGTACTATCAGAGTAGGCATACTTCACCAGAGCCGCCATAAGAGTTCCCATGTCATTACAATGGCGTCTAAGCCGTCCCAGTTTCAGCTTCAAAGGCGCAAACCGGCAATTGCCCTCCAACGTTAAAACGGCTGTGTCAGCGTTGATGCGGTCTGACGAATGCAAAATCTCCGAAACCCGGCGCACCTAGTGAGTTGTTGATTCTCCTTCCTCCTGGACATATGCGGCTAAATCCATGATGGACATGGGCTTCTTGCACGTATCTTTGAAGTTCTGGATAAACCGGGCCCTTAACTCGGCCCATGATCCAATAGAGTTGGCTGGCAGATTTTTCAGCCACGTGCAAGTTGTTCCCTCCAACATCATGGTAAAGTATTTGGCACACGCCGCTTTGTCCACATCCAGCATCTCCATCGCCATCTCATAACTTTCCACCCATGACTCAGGGGATAAATCGGCAGTGTAATTCGGCACCTTACGCGGGCCCTTGAAATCCTTGGGTAACCGTACGTTGCGCAGCACTGGAACAAGACATGGCACTCCCAAAGAACTGGAAGTAGCCCCTGGTTCCACCGATGTTGTTGGACGAACCGGAGTGAATTGACGAACCGGCGTGAGCTGACGAACCGGAGCTTCGTGCTGTGCCGCTAACTCGGCTTCCCGACGTGCCCTAGCGCGATCCACTACATTCTGGGCATTGCCACCGCCACCCGTCGTGTTATTGCCACGGGGCGGATTACGATTCCTCACACTGCTTGATACGGCCGGCTCATCGATGTGCCTGCTGTAGCTCTGGCTTGGGCGGGGAGTGGGATGAATCCTTTCGCGGCTATATGAATAGGCCTGCTGCTGAGTCAAAGCCGTCTATAGGAGCTCCCTAGCCTGTCGTGTCTCAACTGCTACGGGGGACTCGCCATCAATCAGGAGAGCTGCCAATTGTGAAGCGGCCGCAATGATGTTATCCAATGGGTTAGAGTAATGACCCGGAGGTGTTGAGATGCAATGTGATGGAAGGTCATTTTGACGAGGCAGAGGAGGCGGATCCGTCGCACGAGACTGAACCGGAGCCCCAGTCTCAGGTGCCTCCGCCCGGTTTACCACAGGTTGGTTGCTGGTGCCTGCTTCGGGTGTGTTAAAGAGATTCCTCGCCTCCAAGACTGACGGAAGGCGTGATCGGTATCTTCTCCTCATGATGTCATCCGACGCACTCTGATCCAGCATAAGCCGGTACGCCTGAGCCTCCAATCCGGTCCGCTCTATAGCCATCATGGTATTTTCTGCTGCCAGGTCCGCTTTAGCTTGAGTGATCTGATCCTTCACCTTTGCAATCTCTGCAATGTGCTGATCCTGGTTTGCCGCGTCCACCTCCGCCGCCAGCAACATTGCTAAAGCGTCGAATAGATCGGACAAAACCTGAGCCGGAGGCGGCGCAGAGCCTCCTGCTCCCGCTGGTGTTGCTGTTGCTAAACCGAAGATCATTGCCGCAGTGGTAGAAGAGTGCTGCGCTGGTTGTGTACCGGCCATGAAGACCGCGACCCGGCTTGGCAGATCAAGGGGGCCCGAAATACTATTGCCCTCGGAACCTCCACTAATCCAGCCATCCTGCAGCTGGTATAGCGACTCGGTCTCTCCGATTGAAGACTCGTCATCGGAGCAGACAACGGTTTCGCCACCAGATGCCGATCCATCCTCATATTCCGCTCCATGGATGACACCTACGAAGACATGCTTTACAGCAGGATGAACCGGGGCAGAGCTTGCAAGCTGAGCCGTCTCGATGATGTCGATGTAGATGTCCGGCTCAGGGCCCGGTTCACCAATCTTGTTGATGACCCATATTCAATTGAACCGGCCTCGGGACCCCATCCTGCGTCGTTGATGTAGAGCTTGCCGCGACGACCTTTAGTCATCCGGCCCACAACGTATCCCTTGAGTCATTCGAAGCTGCCCTTCAAGAAATCGAAACCATCATGCGATAGCCCCACGGTGGGCGCCAACTGT
This sequence comes from Triticum aestivum, assembly GCF_018294505.1. NCBI lineage: Eukaryota > Viridiplantae > Streptophyta > Magnoliopsida > Poales > Poaceae > Triticum > Triticum aestivum. The sequence goes on from NC_057797.1 coordinate 122,123,637, forward strand.
CGTGGTTTTGTCATGGCAGATGTCCTTGTGAAAGGACTTTGTCGTGGAGCCATCGCTACGGGTTAGCTTAAAGGGGTTAAAGCGGACAAGGGACGCGCGGGTTTTATACTGGTTCGGCCCCTTACGATGAAGGTAAAAGCCTACTCCTGTTGTGATGGAATTGCTAGGGTTTCGATGACCAGGGAGCGAATCCGCTTTGCCTGGCTCTCGAGTTGTTGTGTGTTGTCCCTAAACCGCCGCCGGGTTGTCCCTTTATATACATAGGTCGACGCCCGTCAGTTTACAGAGTCCCGAGGCCGGATCATCATTGTGTCCAAATCAGTCTCTATTCCTCCTATCTTATAATACAAGTTACATGGTAATGTCAGTTTACATCTACAGGCCTTAACCCGCCTTTGGGCCTTGGACCTTCATAAAGCGCCACCATCCTTTGTCTTCCTGGGCTTCTAATCCTCATAGAGTTAACCCGGCCACTCCTGGCCGGTTTATGTCCAGTAGTAATATCCCCAACACTTATGCCTATTCTCTCTTATTTTATAATGTTTACATGAAGAGGGAGAATGCCGCCAGCTGGAATTTTGGACTGGAAAATGAGCAAATATTAGAGACCTATTCTGCACAACTCCCAAAGTCCTGAAACTTCACAAAGCATGTTTTTGGAATATATAAAAAATATTGGGCGAAGAAAGAACCAGAGGGGGCCCACCAGCCAGCCACAAGGGTGGAGGGCACGCCCTACCCCTAGGCGCGCGCCCGACCTTATGGGACCCCTGGCAGGCCTCTGGTGCCCATCTTTGACTATATTGTGTGTTTTTCCCTGGAAAAAAATCAAAGAAAAGCTTTTGGGATGAAGCGTCGCTGTCTAGAGGCGGAATCTGGGCAGAACCAATCTAGGGCTCCAGCGAAGCTGTTCTGCCGGGGAAATATCCCTCCGGGAGGGGGAAATCGTCGCCATCATCAGAACCATCGATCCTCTCATCGAGAGGGGGTCAATCTCCATCAACATCTTCACCATCACCATCTCCTCTCAAACCCTAGTCCATCTCTTGTATTCGATCTTGGTCCCAAAACCTCAGATTGGTACCTGTGGGTTGCTAGTAGTGTTGATTACTACTTGTAGTTGATGCTAGTTGGTTTATACAGTGGTAGATTATATTTTAGATCCTTAATGATAATTAATACTCCTCTAATTAAGATTATGAATATGCTTTGTGAGTAGTTATGTTTGTTCAGCTACCTGTTTGGAATTTACCCTTTGAAATTATGTGTGATGCTAGTGATTATGCTACTGGTGTTGTTCTAGGACAAAGAGTTGATAAGAAATTAAATGTTATTTAGTATGCTAGTAAAACTCTAGACAGTGCCCAGAGAAATTATGCTACCACTGAAAAAGATTTTTTAGCAGTTGTATTTGCATGTGATAAGTTCAGACCTTATATTGTTGATTCCAAAGTAACTATTCACATTGACCATGCTACTATTAAATATCTTATGGAAAAAAGATGCTAAACCTAGACTTATTAGATGGGTTCTCTTGCTACAAGAATTTGATTTGCATATTATTGATAGAAAGGGAGCTGAGAACCCCGTTGCAGACAATCTATCTAGGTTAGAAAATGTTCTTGATGACCCACTGCCTATTGATGATAGTTTTCCTGATGAACAATTAAATGTCATAAATGCTTCTCATAAAAGTCCATGGTATGCTGATTATGCTAATTACATTGTTGCTAAATTTATACCACCTAGTTTCACATACCAGCAAAAGAAAAAGTTTTTCTATGATTTAAGACATTACTTCTGGGATGACCCACACCTTTATAAAGAAGGAGTAGATGGTGTTATTAGACGTTGTGTACCTAAGCATGAACAGGAACAGATCCTACGCAAGTGCCACTCCTAGTCTTATGGAGGACACCACGCTGGAGATAGAACTGCACATAAGGTATTGCAATCCGGTTTCTATTGGGCTACTCTCCTCAAGGATGCTCATAAATTTGTCTTGTCTTGTGATCAATGTCAAAGAATTGGTAATATTAGTAGACGTCAGGAAATGCCTATGAACTATTCACTTGTTATTGAACCATTTGATGTTTGGGGCTTTGATTATATGGGACCTTTTCCTTCCTCTAATGGGTATACACATATTTTAGTTGTTATTGATTACGTTACTAAGTGGGTAGAAGCCATTCCAACTAGTAGTGCTGATCATGACACTTCTATTAAGATGCTTAAAGAATTTATTTTTTCGAGGTTTGGAGTCCCTAGATATTTAATGACTGATGGTGGTTCACATTTTATTCATGGTGCTTTCCGTAAAATGCTTGCTAAGTATGATGTTAATCATAGAATTGCATCTCCATATCATCCTCAGTCTAGTCGTCAAGTAGAATTGAGCAATAGAGAGATTAAATTAAATTTGCAAAAGACTGTTAATAGATCTAGAAAGAATTGGTCTAAGAAACTTGATGATGCTTTGTGGGCTTATAGAACTGCTTATAAGAATCCGATGGGATGTCTCCATATAAAATGGTTTATGGAAAAGCATGTTGTTTACCACTTGAACTAGAACATAAGGCATATTGGGCTATTAAAGAGCTCAATTATGATTTCAAACTTGCTGGTGAGAAGAGGTTATATGACTTTAGCTCACTTGATGAATGGAGAACCCAAGCCTATGAGAATGCCAAGTTGTTTAAAGAAAAAGTTAAAAGATGGCATGATAAAAGGATACAAAAGTGTGAGTTTAATGTAGGTAATCATGTTTTGCTATACAACTCTCGTTTAAGATTTTTTGCAGGAAAGCTTCTCTCTAAATGGGAAGTCCTTACATTATCGAGGAGGTCTATAGTTCCGGTGCCATAAGGATCAACAACACCGAAGTCACAAATATGAAGGTGGTAAATGGTCAAAGAATCAAACATTACATCTCAGGTACTCCCATAAATGTTGAGACCAATATAATTGATACCGTAGCACCGTAGGAGTAAATAAGGGACACTTTCCAGAATGATTCAGACTCCAAAAAGGAATAGGTATGTGGTACGGTAAGTAAACCGACTCCAAAAAGTTTCCAATGATAAATTTTCTCCATTTTGGAATATTTAAAAAATTAGGAAAATTAAAAGTAGTCTGAAAGAGACACGAGGCCACCACAAGGGTGGAGGGGGCGCACTACCCCCTGGGCGCGCCCCCGTCCTTGTGGCCACCTCGTGTGCCCTCCAGAGTCCGTTTTCTTGCATGATACTTCTTTTGGTTTGTAAACATTCATTATATAATATCCCAATGGTTTTGACCATAGTACCATGACAAAATCCTCTGTTTTCATTTTGAGTTGTTCTTGCGGCAGATTTGGAGCAAGATGTCTTCACAAGAGTCGGTCGCGGAGAGTCAGGTATGTCACCCGGCACCAGGTCCAAGAGCATACAACGATGCTAACCACTTTGGGCCAGCAACGGAGGAAGAGATGGAGGCTGACTTGAAAAGAGTGGATGCCATGGAGGAGGATCAAGAAGTTACCTCTCGCCTTCAAACCAGGTTCATGCTGGAGGAACTTTAGAGCTCAGCAATACCAAATTCGGTTATTCCTCCCAATGACAGATTTCTCTCTTATGAAAATATGAAAAAGAGTGTTGCTTTTTCTCCCGCAGCAAGGAAACATCCATGTGTGGATGGAGCTCTAGCCGTCATGGGTAAACTTCGCACGAAAGTAATGGATCTTAAGCAGCAAATTAATAAGCTCGAGGAAGAGAATCATATCCTAAGGGGCATCATCGCCAAGAATATCACATCACCACCTCTGAAGAAAGAGATCTAATTACATGGGTATGGGCACTCCCCTTGGCAACTGCCAAGCTTGGGGGAGTGCCCCGGTATCATATCACCATCACATCTTTATCTTTATCGTTTTTCTTAGTTCGATCCTTTTGGTTATATCTTGATCTAGCAGAATAAAGTTTTAGTATGATCTAGCCTTGAGTTTTGCTTTATGTTCCCTCTATGTAATCGAGTCCATGAGATATATAATAAAGAGTAGTTTTGAGTTAAGGGCTTTGCCTTCTGGCTATGACCTTGAGGGAATTAAATAAAAGGAAGAATAAAAAGAAATTAAAAGGAGCATATATTGATATTATGGAGAGTAATGACTTCACATATAAAGAGTATGATGAATAAAAGTTATTGAGAGTTGACAAACATAGTTTTGGTCAATGTTGCAATTAATAGGAAGTAACAAAGAAAGAGAGGCTTCACATATAAATATACTATCTTGGACATCTTTTGTAATTGTGAGCACTCATTAAAATATGACATGCTAAAAAGTTGATGCTGGACAAGGAAGACAACATAATGGGTTACGTTTTCTTATATCCGAATAGAAGTTATATTGTTTTGGATCATCCAACATGTGGAGCTTGCCTTTCCCTCTCATGCTATCTAAATTCTTTGCACCAAGTAGAGATACTACTTGTGCTTCCAAACATCCCTAAACATAGTTTTTCCATGAGAGTCCACTATACCTACCTATGGATTGAGTAAGATCCTTCAAGTAAGTTGTCATCGGTGCAAGCAATAAAAATTGCTCTCTAAATATGTATGATCTATTAGTGTGAAGAAAATAAGCTTTATATGAACTTGTGATATGGAAGAAATAAAAGCGACGGACTGCATAATAAAGGTCCTTATCACAAGCAGCAATATAAAGTGACATTCATTTTGTACATCCAACCACAAAAGCGCATGACAACCTCTGCTTCCCTCTGCGAAGGGCCTATCTTTTACTTTTATCTTCTACCCTTATACAAGAGTCATGGTGATCATCACCTTTTCCTTTTTATACCTTTTCCTTTGGCAAGCTCTATGTGTTGGAGAGATCTGGATATATATATATATATATTTATATATATATATATATCCCCTCGGATGTAGGTTTTCATAAATTAATATTGTTGACATTACCCTTGAGGTAAAAAGTTGGGAGGCAAAAATATAAGCCCCTATCTTTCTCTGTGTCCGATTGAAACTTTGTACGCATAAGTATCGCGTGAGTGTTAGCAATTGTGAAAGATTAAATGATAGTTGAGTATGTGGACTTGCTAAAAAGCTCTTATATTGACTCTTTCTGATGTTATGATAAATTGCAATTGCTCCAATGACTGAGATCATAGTTTGTTAGTTTTCAATAAAGTTTCTGATTCATACTTTACCTTGTGAACGAATTGTTACTTTGGCATAAGAAATTATATGCCATTTTATGTTGTTGTTCTAAAGATGATCATGATGCCCTCATGTCCATATTTTATTTTATCGACACCTCTATCTCTAAACATGTGGACATATTTATCGATATCGGCTTTCGCTTGAGGACAAGCGAGGTCTAAGCTTGGGGGAGTTGATACGTCCATTTTGCATCATGCTTTTATATTGATATTTATTGCATTATGGGCTATTATTACACATTATATCACAATAATTATGCCTATTCTCTCTTATTTTATAAGATTTACATGAAGAGGGAGAATGCCGCCAGCTGGAATTCTGGACTGGAAAAGGAGCAAATATTAGAGACCTATTCTACACAGCTCCAAAAGTCCTAAAACTACACAGAGCATGTTTTTGGAATATATAAAAAATATTGGGCAAAGAAAGAACCAGAGGGGGCCCACCAGCCAGCCACAAAGGGTGGAGGGCACGCCCTACCCCTGGGCGCGCCCGCGACCTTGTGGGCCCCCTGGCAGGCCTCTGGTGCCCATCTTTGACTATATGGTGTGTTTTGCCCTGGAAAAAAAAATCAGAGAAAAGCTTTTGGGATGAAGCGCCGCCGTCTCGAGGCAGAATCTGGGCAGAACCAATCTAGGGCTCCGGCGGAGCTGTTCCGCCGGGGAAATATCCCTTCGGGAGGGGGAAATCGTCGCCATTATCATCACCGTCGATCCTCTCATCGAGAGGGGGTCAATATCCATCAACATCTTCACCAGCACCATCTCCTCTCAAACCCTAGTCCATCTCTTGTATTCCATCTTGGTCCCAAAACCTCAGATTGGTACCTGTGGGTTGCTAGTAGTGTTGATTACTATTTGTAGTTGATGCTAGTTGGTCCTGATTATACAATGATCCTTAATTCAGTTGTATCAACTGCTTCAAGTGTTGGGGGCTACCGGTATATGATTACAAAGGTTGTACAATGCATACTTACCCACATATCTTTCAAATGCTGATCCGTGGCTCTGGTAAGCCCGTCCCGAGCAGCTCGGATGTATGCATCAGCCGAGCCGAAGGCATTAAATGCCTCTTTTGTAAAACCGGGGTCGCGAAGAGCGGCCCTCCGGCGCCGATGATTCATGGCGCTCTCCAGTTTAGAGTTTGTGACGGACATATCATCCGAATCCTCTACGGAAGGACAATCCGGCGTCACTCCCATGTCAACCCCCGTCCTTAGGGCAGGGTTTGGAATCTGACTAGTGGAGGCGCGACCAGCAGTATCCCTGGACATAGTCCGGCGAACACTCTTCCTGATAAGACACAGCGGATAATGTTACAGTTCAATGTGATGACGAGGAGGCATATTTAAAAATCCATACCTCTTCGATGAAGGTTCGGCTGGGTTAGCGTCTGCCTTCCTCTTCGATGACTTGTTCGGCGCGGGTGCCGCGCTCTTACGAGACGCCTCTGGTGTAGCATGGCGCACCGAGTGCCTCCCCTTTGGAGCATGAGACAATGTAGAGGGTGAGGTACAGTGAGGAAGTTCTTTCGGAGGAGTTGCCTCCTGATTACTTACATGTGAGGCAAGAAGGAGGCCGGGATAGTCGGCGATGATTGGCACTACTGTGCCTGAGGGAGTCCTGGATTAGGGGGTCTCCGGACAGCCGGACGATCTCCATTGGCCGGACTGTTAGACTATGAAGATACAAGATTGAAGACTTCGTCTCGTGTCCGGATGGGACTCTACTTGGCGTGGAAGGCAATCTAGGCAATATGTATATGGATATCTCCTCCTTTGTAACCGACCTTGTGTAACCCTAACCCTCTCCGGTGTCTATATAAACCGAAGGGTTTTAGTCCGTAGGACAACAATCACAACATACAATGATACCATAGGCTAGCTTCTAGGGTTTAGCCTCTCTGATCTCGTGGTAGATCTACTCTTGTACTACACATATCTTCAATATTAATCAAGCAGGACGTAGGGTTTTACCTCCATCAAGAGGGCCCGAACCTGGGTAAAACATCGTGTCCCCTGCCTCCTGTTACCATCCAGCCTAGACGCACAGTTCGGGACCCCCTACCCGAGATTCGCCGGTTTTGACACGGACATTGGTGCTTTCATTGAGAGTTCCTCTATGTCGTCGCCGTTAGGCTTGATGGCTCCTACTATCATCGATAGCGATGCGGTCCAGGGTGAGACTTTTCTCCCCGGACAGATCTTCGTATTCGGCAGCTTTACACTGCGGGCTAATTCGCTTAGCCATCTGGAGTAGATTGAAAGCTAGGCCCCTGGCCATCAGGTCAGATTTGGAAGTTTGAATTACATGGCCAACATCCGTGGGGACTTGATCTTCAACGGATTTGAGCCACAGCCGGGCGCGCCGCGCTGTCGCGATGGGTATGACCTAGCTCTGCCACCGGACGGTACCCCAGAGGCCGCGCCCGCATCAGCTCCGACCCTTAGCTCGGAGCCAACTGCACCAATCAAGGACGGGTGGCTAGACACCGCCTCAGGGGCTGCAATTTCCGCGGCGATCGAGCCAAACACCAGCATAATCCTCTGCGTAGCCAGTGACTCCAAGGTACCAGACTCTCTTCCGGACCCCGAACCATCTGCGCCCCTGCCAATCGAATCCGATTGGGCGTCGATCATGGAATTCACCGCCGCGGATATCTTTCAGCACTTGCCCTTCGGCGACATTCTGAATTCACTAAGGTCTCTCTCTTTGTCAGGAGAGCCCTGGCCTGATTATGGCCAACAAGATTGGGATGCGGACAACGAAGAAATTCGACGCCCACCTACCACCCACTTTGTAGTCACTGTCGATGATTTAACCGACATGCTCGACTTCGACTCCGAAGACATCGACAGTATGGACGACGATGTAGGAGACGAACATGAACCAGCACCTATAGGGCACTAGAAAGCCACCTCGTCGTATGACATATACATGGTGGATACACCCAATGAAGGCAATGGCGACGAGATAGCGGAGGATGACCCCTCCAAGAAGCAATCCAAGCGCCGACGTCAGCGGCGCCGCTCTAAGTCCTGCCAAAGCAAAAGTGGAGATACCGACACAGGAGATAATAACACTCCGGATAGCACCGAAGACAACAACAATCCCCTCCAGCAAGATTTAGAGCAGGAGGATGAAGGAGCCAACTCTCCTGAGAGAGCGGCCGGCGGAGAGGAGGAGGATGACAATTACATGCCCCCCTTTGAAGATGAGGCAAGCCTCAGCGATGATGAATTCGCCGTACTAGAGGATCCCGTCAAACAAGAGCGCTTCAAGCGCAGGCTTATGGCCACGTCAAATAGCCTGAAGAAAAAGCAGCAGCAACTTCAAGCTGATCAAGATCTGCTAGCTGACAAATGGACTGAAGTCCTCGCGGCCGAGGAATATAAACTAGAGCGTCCCTCCAAGAGTTACCCAAGGCGCAGGTTACTACCCCGACTGGAGGAAGAAGCATATGATACGGCTGATCGGCCACCTCGTGGCCGCGATAGAGAGGCATTCTAGCCAAAAGCTCAGCCTCCACCCCAATGCCATCCAAATAAAAAGGCATGGGGAGATACGCCAGACCTGCGAGACATATTGGAGGACAAAGCAAAGCACTCAAGATCGATCTACGGATCACGAGGGCGCACCACTCTACGAGACGGTAAATGTCACGCCGGATACAGTAAAAGCAAATCCGGCCGGGCCGAACACAGCGGGCAGGACCCATTCGAGCTGCGTCACGATATAGCCCAATACAGAGGCGCCGGACACCCCTTATGCTTCACAGACGAAGTAATGGAACATCAATTCCTAGAAGGTGTCAAACCTGTAAACATTGAATCATACGACGGCACAACAGATCCCACAGTATGGATTGAGGACTTCCTCCTCCACATCCACATGGCCCGCGGTGATGACTTACATGCCATCAAGTACCTCCCACTAAAACTCAAAGGACCAGCGCGACATTGGCTTAATAGCTTGCCAGCGGACTCCATTAGCTGTTGGGAAGATCTGGAAGACGCATTCCTCGGCAACTTTCAATGCACTTATGTGCGACCACTAGACGCCGATGACTTGAGCCACATAATTCAGCAGCTAGAAGAGTCGGCTAGGCAATTCTGGACTCGGTTCCTTACAAAGAAAAATCAAATCGTCGACTTTCCGGATGCGGAGGCCTTAGCGACTTTCAAGCACAACATCTGAGACGAGTGGCTAGCCCGGCACCTTGGTCAGGAAAAGCCGAAATCTATGGCAGCTCTCACGATGCTCATGACCCGCTTTTGTGCGGGAGAAGACAGCTGGTTGGCTCGCAGTAATAACATATCAAAGAACCATGGTACCTCAGATACCAAGGATGGCAATAGCAGGTCACGTCGCAACAAGCATAAGCGCCGCATTAACAGCGAAAGTACTAAGGATACGGCAGTCAATGCCGGATTCAAAGGCTCTAAACCCGGTCAGCAGAAAAAGCCATTCAAACAAAGTACGCCGGGTCCGTCCAGCTTGGACCGTATACTCGATCGCTCGTGTCAAATACACGACACCACAGACAAGCCAGCCAATCACACCAACAGGGATTGTTGGGTGTTCAAGCAGGCCGACAAGTTAATTGCCGAAAATAAGGACAAGGGGCAGCATAGCGATGACGAGGAAGAACCCCGGCAGCTGCACACTGGAGGACAGAAGAGGTTTCCCCCGCAAGTGCGGATGGTGAACATGATATATGCAACCCACATCCCCAAGAGGGAGCGGAAGCGTGCACTTAGGGACGTATATGCGTTGGAGCCAGTCGCCCCAAAGTTCAACCCTTGGTCCTCCTGTCCGATCACCTTCGATCGCAGGGACCATCCCACTAGTATCCATCATGGAGGATTCGCCGCACTGGTCCTAGACCCAATCATCGACGGATTTCACCTCACTCGAGTCCTTATGGACGGCGGCAGCAGCCTGAACCTGCTTTATCAGGACACAGTGCGCAAAATGGGTATAGACCCCTGAAGGATCAAACCCACAAAAACAACCTTTAAGGGCGTCATTCCAGGCGTAGAGGCCCACTGCACAGGCTCAATTACACTGGAAGTGGTCTTCAGATCCCCGGATAACTTCCGAAGCGAAGAGTTAATCTTCGATATAGTCCCGTTCCGCAGTGGTTATCACGCGCTGCTCGGACGAACCGCATTTGCTAGATTCAATGCGGTACCACATTATGCATACCTCAAGCTCAAGATGCCAGGACCTCGCGGAGTTATTATAGTCAATGGAAACATAGAGCGCTCTCTCCGAACAGAGGAGCACACCGCGGCCCTTGCAGCAGAAGCGCAAAGCAGCCTCTCAAGGCAATCTACCAGTTCGGCATTTCAAAGCCCGGACACCTTCAAGCGCGCTCGGGGCAATCGGCAAATAGACCGCCTGGCGCGATCTGAGCTCACATAGCAATACGGCGTCCACCCCAATCCCAGCCCAACGGCGATATTTGTGCCACGCGTACATAATTACGCATTAAAAATACCATGGGCACAGGTGGGGAGGGGGGGGGGGCACAACTGCAGTACGCCCCAAAACGCGGCCTAAACCACACTAGGGGCTTCTTGTTTGGTTATTTTTCTTTTTCTTTCAGGACTTTAATCTCTGGAAACACTGTCCCGCAGCTCTATTGCCGAACACATGATACATCAACCAAGGAGGCAGACAACTACGTTATACAACGGAATTCCCAGGTTGATTACAGATTTCATATCATTCCTCAGCTCGCCCTTGGAAGGGACATAGTCCTACTCTTTTGCTTATTGCACTATCTGTATCACTCTGCTTTAATGCAATTTTTTTAATATACAATGCATGACATTACGACTATTATTGCATTTTTGTTATATATATGTGTGTGTGTTCATTAATGATGCCTTGCAACCATACACTCTGGTACGGCCAATGCACCAGGGGCTTACGTACCCACAATATGGTGTGAAAAGTCCGAACACTTTCACAAGTGCGGCACCCCGAACTTATAGCATTATATGCATCAGCTCCGAATCATGTATTTGGTCAAATGTTGGGTTTGCCCGGCTCCTATGTTTTGGTACCTTACATTCCGCTCTATCGGCTAAGGTAGCGCTAGGAGAACTACTGTGATTGTGCCCCGGTTCTGCCGGGCTGAGCACCTCAGTAGAGAAAGCTAAAACTGACTGTCATGATAAGGCGAGAGACTGGTCGCTGCTCCGCGAGGTTTTTTGAGTCCCTAAAGACTTATGCCGCTTAGGGCGAGGGGCCGGCTTCGTCCGGCTTACAGGCATGTATCGCGTCCCGAATTCGGCCTTCCGAATACCAGGGGCTTCGTCGAAATTTAAAATTATAGAATTCTATGGCTAAATGAGAGTGATAAAACATTATTAGTCCGGTTGCCTTGTTCGTTGTGCTGAGCACCTCCCTCGAAGGACCCAAACATGGGAGCAAGAGTGCTCAGGTTTATCCCAAACACCCCAGCACTCGTGGCATGGGGGCAGAAGCCGAGGACTAGCCATCTCTCAGATTGGATAAACAGCCAAACAGAAGGTAATATTTTAAATTCACACAAGCGTTGCATAACGAATATGATACAAGTTTTCATACATACAGGACAAAACGAGCAAGTCTCATTCAAATATTACATTTTGTGAACACTCATCCGCGATAAGACGGGCGCCCGGCAGAACACCCTCGTAGTACATCTCGGGGTGGCAGAGCTCCTTGCCCTCCGGTGGCCCCTCCTTGATCAGCTTCATGGCGTCTAGCTTGACCCACTGTGTTTTTACACGGGCGAAAGCCCAGCGTGCACCTTCAATGCAGACAGATCACTTGACGACCTCCAGCCGTGGGCAGGCATCCACAAGCCGCCTCACCAGGCCGAAGAAGCTGTTCGGAAGGGCGTCACCAGGCCACAACCAGACTATGAAGCCCTTCATGGCCTGTTCGGCCGCCTTATGTAGCTTGACCATCTGATTCAGCTGGTCGCTCATTGGCACCGGATGTTCGGCCTCAGCATACTGAGACCGGAACAGCTTCTCCATCGAGCTCCCGTCCTCGGCCTGGTAAAATTGTGCGGCATCGAACACACTGCGGGGCAAATCTGCGAATGCTCCTGAAGAGCTCCGGATCCGGGTAAGTAATCAATAATTTACTTTTACATGCTTGCTTTGCATATAGAAAGCCTTACCCACCGCTATCTTCTTCATCGCATCGATCTCCTGAAAGGCCTTCTAGGCCTCGGCCTTGGCACTCTTCGCGCTCTCACGGGCCGTGGCAAGCTCAGACTCTCGCATCTTCAAGTCAAGCTCCAACGCCTCGTGCTTCGTCACGAGAGCCTGGAGCTCTTGCTGCACCTCGCCCACCTGAGCCTCGTGCCTCTCTCGCTCGGTGCGCTCCTTGGCCGCTGTATCTTCGGCCTTGGTCAGCGCTTGCTTCAGGGTCGCCACCTCGGCCGTGGCCCCTGGCAAAACATACAATGATCCTGTCATTCTGCAATCGCGTCCTTTCTTATATATACATATATCTATAGACGGGGTATTACTTACCCTCGTTCTCCTCGAGCTGCCTCTTGACAAGGCCGAGCTCTTTCTTGGACCCATCGAGGTTCCGCTTCAGTACGGCGACCTCCGCAGTTAGTGCGGCGGACGCCAACAGAGAAGCCTGCATATGCATATTGACATACTTATATTAGACTCCTGCGATATTATTTGATCCTCTGTTCGGCTTTTCTTTGCGAACACCGAACAAAGCATCAGGGGCTACTATCTATGCGGTAATACTTCTACTACATTTTAAAACACTTACCTCGAAGCCTGTTAGAAGGCTAGTACAGGCTTCAGTCAATCCGCTCTTGGCGGACTCAACCTTCTGGATCACCACACTCATGATAGTGCGGTGCTCCTCCTCGATGGAAGTGCTACGAAGTGCTTCCAATAGATTGTCCGGCGCCTCTGGATGGACAGAGGTCACCGGCACAGGCGTCTCACCCCTCTTAGAAGGAGACAGCCTGCCCGAGCCCGGAACTGCTGGAGGTTCCGGCGTGGTTTTCGGCTGAGGACCGAACTCGGAGCTCTCAGGGGCCCCGTCCCCTCTGCTCCCGGAGTCCGGAAGGTCGCCTTGAGGCGCCTCCGGGACTGTCTCCCTCGATCCGGTGCCTCTTGAGACAACACCTCAGCATCGTCGGCAGGATGAAGGGAGGTGGTAGTCGGGACTGGATCGCTATCCATGTCCGACGAACCCAGGGAGCCGTCCGATGATACCTCGATATTGGCTCGTGGCGGCCTACGTAATTATGTTCGGCGATTAGGGAAAGCAATGCGACAAAGGAATCCTATGGGTTACTTTGGTATCCGAATACTTACGATCTCCCCTAGGGCTTGGCCCTGGGCAACCACTCGTCTTCACTTTCGTCGGCGGCGGTGGAGCTGTCCAGAAGGAGAGTCCTTCCCTTCTTGGACCCTCCGGCCTCCCCAGTTGGGGCAGCCTTCCTTTTCTTGTCTCCCCCAGTCGGTGGGGGAGCCTCTTCTTCCTCTTCGTTGTCTTCGGGGAAGATTGCGCCGCAGAGTCATCGGACGGTGAGTTTGACGACGCCTGGCGTCAGGAACTCTTTCGAGCTCCCTTGGCCTTCTTGGTCTTCTCCGGCACCTTATAAGGGGCCGGAGTCAACATCTTCGCCAGAAGGGCGTCTGCAGGGCCTTCGGGCAAGGGAGCCAGACAGTCGATTTTTCCGGCCATCTTCTGCTAGTCCTGTTAACGGCACGGGAGTTTAGATCCCGCATAGAGTCATTCTATATAAAATTAAGTATCCTGTGAAAGGTAAAACAACTTACCGCGCTGGCTTGGCGCTTCGCGCTGAATCCGCGATCCTCAGTAATGGGGGGAGGGACCTCAGTGCTCTTGAAAGCACCCTCCAGGCATCTTCATGAGTCGTGTCGAAGAGCCTGTTCAGAGTTCGGTGCTGCGCCGGATTGAACTCCCACAAGGTGAACTCCCGTTGTTGGCATGGGAGTATCCGGTGGATGAGCATAACCTGGACTATGTTGACGAGCTTGAGCTTCTTGTCCACCATGTTTTGAATACATGTCTGGAGTCCAGTCAACTCTTTTGAATTACCCCAGGACAGGCCCTTCTCCTTCCAGGAGGTGAGCCGCATGGGGGTGCCAGATCGGAACTCGGGGGCCGCTACCCATGCGGGGTCGCGCGGCTCAGTGATATAGAACCACCCCAATTGCCACCCCTTTATGGTTTCCACAAAGGAGCCCTCGAGCCATGTTATGTTGGGCATCTTGCCCACCATGGCGCCTCCGCACTCCACCTGGCGGCCTCCCACCACCTTCGGCTTGACGTTGAAGGTCTTCAGCCATAGGCCGAAGTGGGGCTTGATGCGGAGAAAGGCCTCGCACACGACGATAAACACCGAGATGTTGATGATGAAGTTCGGGGCCAGATCGTGGAAATCCAGGCCGTAATAGAACATGAGCCCCCGGACGAAGGGATGGAGAGGGAATCCCAGTCTGCGGAAGAAATGGGTGAGGAATACAATCCTCTCATGGGGCCTGGGGGTGGGGATGAGTTGCCCCTCATCTGCGAGCCGGTGCGCGATGTCGTCGGGCAGGTATCCGGCTCTCCTCAGTTTCTTGACGTCTCCCTCCGTGATGGAGGAGACAATCCACTTGCCTCCCAGTCCGAACATGGTTGGAGAAGGTTGAGATGGAAGTGAGGACTTGGACGCTAGAGCTCGAGTGTGTGGGAGCGGATGAGCAGAGGAGGAAGAAGGCGTGGATAGAAAGGTGAATCCTTATCCCTTTATATGGGCGGACAAAACTAAGCGTCCCCACTTGCCTGGTAAAACTCGCTTATCCCCCAAGCGCCGTAATTGATGGCGCGATTGGGTTACCCACGCCCATATTGATGAGAATCCCGTAATAAGGGGACACGATCTCTGCTTTGACAAGACATGTCGAAAAACTGCCTCGCGTTATGTGCGGGGCTAGTTAAAAGAAACGGTTCGAATAATCACCGGGCCATGACGTAACGTCATGTTGCCAAAACAAGCTAGCGAACTAGATCTGCGAAAACATTATTCTCTCTACGGTGGAATGTGGAACTTATTTTGCAGGGTCGGACACTATCCTCGTATTCAAATTCTTCTGTGATGTATTCGGAGAAGGAACCCGCCTTGCAATGCCGAAGACAACTGCGCGTCGGACTCATCGTCATTGAAGCCTGGTTCAGGGGCTACTGAGGGAGTCCTGGATTAGGGGGTCTCCGGACAGCCAGACTATCTCCATTGGCCGGACTGTTAGACTATGAAGATACAAGATTGAAGACTTCGTCTCGTGTCCGGATGGGACTCTACTTGGCGTGGAAGGCAAGCTAGGCAATACGTATATGGCTATCTCCTCCTTTGTAACCGACCTCGTGTAACCCTAACCCTCTCCGGTGTCTATATAAATCGAAGGGTTTTAGTCCGTAGGACAACAATCACAACATATAATCATACCATAGGATAGCTTCTAGGGTTTAGCCTCTCTGATCTCGTGGTAGATCTACTCTTGTACTACACATATCTTCAATATTAATCAAGTAGGACGTAGGGTTTTACCTCCATCAAGAGGGCCCGAACCTGGGTGAAACATCGTGTCCCCTACCTCCTGTTACCATCCGGCCTAGACGCACAGTTCGGGACCCCCTACCCGAGATCCGCCGGTTTTGACACCGATAGTGCCATCATAGCTCGCCTGGTAGAATACTCCCTCCTCAAGCTCTACAAATATGTTCAGATCCTCTTCGTATCTGGGGTCAAGGTCCCGGTTATGGTTCTCCGGCTGTGGAGCGGGGCTATAGATCCCCGCTATAACCTTCCGCCATTCCTATTGCAAATGGACGGGTTAATGCCAATTAAACATGACTCAAGGAGAGGATCGAGTAGAGTGATGGGATTAAAAACTCACCCATCTAGGAGGATTGTACATAGAAAATCCTTCCCGAAGCATAAGACGAGTGAACTCCTCTTTCTCCCCTTTATACAGATCGGCTAGTATTGCGGCCAGGGCGGTAAGGGAATCTGGACCCTTTCGTCCACAGCGCGAGGCGCCATCTTCCCCATTGTTGTGCCACATGGGAAGCCCCCTGAATTGGAGCGGCTGAACACCTTGCACTATGGAAGTGGCCATTAATTATTGATAATCCGGACTGGGCTAGTGTCCTTATCTTGCCCATTAATTGTTGGAATTCTGCACTATCTTCCTCCTCGAGGCTCCGAGGGCGCTAGCTATGGCGTTTCTTCAATGGAACACTGGTAAATTCAGGAAGGCCCATTCGGACTGGGTTAGGGAGAGCGACGTCCTCAATATAGAACCACTCTGAGGGCCACTCTTCGGACACCTTCTTCGGCGTGCTGGATAAGTATCTGGTCCCGGCTATGCGCCATATTTCGGCGGTGCCCACCTCAAATATAGATCCCTTTTGGGAGCGAGGGACGAGGCAGAACAGTTTCCTCCATAGCTTGAAATGGGCCTCGCAGCCCAGGAATAGCTCGCAAAGAGCAACATAGCCCGCGATGTGCATAATGGAACCCGGCGTGAGATTGTGCAGTTGGAGGCCGTAGTACTCCAGAAGACCTCGGAGGAAGGGGTGGATTGGAAACCCGACGCCTCTTATTAATAAGGATGTAAAGCACACTCGCTCCCCCTGGCTGGGTTGGGGAAATTTTCCGCTAGGGCTTCGCCCGTAAAAGAGGTTAATCCTGCCCGGACAGGGACTAGATTCACGGGGGGTGGGGGGGGGGGAATCCCTGCATTTGAAGCTGGCCATGGGATACTGAGCATTTCCCCTAATCACCTTTTTCGGAGCCATGGGGGCGGGAGGAAGAACTAGGAACACTAGCCATGCTGGAATGGTTTCTCCTAGAAAGCTCTAAGGATTTTCCGCTCGATGTGTAATGGGATCTGAGATCCAGTCCCTTTAAATAGACACCCTGCTTACATGGCCAGGATGGTATATGCAAAAAGTACTTTGATCTTTCGTGTTCGCGTGACACGTGGAAGCCGAAGCGGTGGAGGCGCAAAAGCCAATGGGCACGACATTAAATGGAAAGCCGAGTATGACTCTTCGGTTCAAACACTTTGAAGTGTTCGGAGGAAGAACCCGCCTTGTAATGCCGAAGATTATTAGCGCGCCGGACACATCGTCATTGAAGGGTCCTCGGGCGTCCGGCCTATGTGACATGGGCCGGACTATTGGGCCATGAAGATACAAGAAAGAAGACTTCCTCCTGTGTCCGGATGGGACTCTCCTTTGTGTGCAAGGCAAGCTAGGCGTCTAGATGTATTGTTTCCTTTCTCTCTAACTGACTTGGTATAACCCTAGGCCCCTTCGGTGTCTATATAAACCGGAGGGTTTATTCAGTAGAGACAATCACAATCAGACAGGCTAGACCTCTAGGGTTTAGCCACAACGATCTTGTTGGGGATATTACTTCCAGTATGACCCGCCCAGGAGGGGCCGGGTCAACCCTAATGGCGGGTTACATAAGAAGCCCAATATGCATTCAAGATGATAGTTTATTAAACATATAGAAGGCCCAAAGGCCTGGGGCCGGCTTAAGGCCCGTTATTGTAAACCGACGTATGAAAGGAAAGACTTGTAATGAAAGGCATGAAAAGGAAGTCACCGAGCCGGACACGATTATGAGCCGGCCGGGACCCTATAGGCCACCAGGCGTCAACCCGTGTATATAAGGGGACGACCTGGTGGCGGTTTAGAAAGAGGGACAACAGATCAATAACCAAGCCGGCGAGTTGAGCCTCTTGGAGATCGAAACCTCAGCAATACCAATCCCGACTAGACGTAGGCTTTTACCTTCATCATAAGGGGCTGAACTAGTCTAAAAACCCTCTCGTGTTCTTTGTCCCGATTAACCCCTTTAAGCTTCCTAGTGCGATGGCCCTATGACTAAGTCCTTGCTCTAGGACATCTGCCATGACAATTCCATGACAGTTGGCACCCACCGTGGGGCCAGCGCACGGTGGATTTGAGTTCTTGAAGGGCAACTTCAAAGGGCTCAAGGGATACACTATGGGCCGGATGACCAAGAGTCGTCGCAGCAAACTCTACATCAACAATGAAGGCTGGGGCCCCGAGGCCGGCTCAATCGAGTACGGGTACCGGGTCCGCTTCGGTGGAATTCACGTCTTCATCGGACGGATCGGCGAGTCGGGCCCTGAGCCGGACATCCACGCCAACCTCATCAAAACGGCTCAGCGCGCCAGGACCACCCGTGTTCAATCTGTCGTAAAACATGCCTTGGTAGGCTGCACCCATGGCGGTGAATACTCCGAAGGATCGGTGGAAGGCAGGGAGACGGCCATCTGCTCTGGTACTGCTTTGTCAATAGGTGAAACAGACTCGTTGTACCAACTACAAGACGTCATACTCGAGGGCTGTTCCGATGGGAGCAGTATTCCGGGCCCCCTTGAGCCACCGAGTTGGGACGGAGTCTTCATGGCGGGGACACAGCCCAGGCAGAACTCCACTACGGCGGCAGCAGCAGCTATCGGGTCAGCAGCAGCCGGGTCAGGAGACCCCGCGCGCCCCCGGCTTAGATTCTAATGGACCTCATGTATAGGCTGACGACTCTGTTAACCGCTGTGGTAGAACCGGCGGATAAAACCTGACACGACGCAGAAGTGGCACGCGTGCGGGAGGAGATGGTGCAAGCTAAGGAAAATCTAGCCACGGAGGAAACCCGGATGGCAGCAGAACGGGCAGCTCTGGATGCTCGTGCTCAACAACTTCAAGCAGAAACTTTCCGGCTCTCAGTGGATCTTAATGCGTCAAACGAGGTCATGAGGAGGAGGCATCAAAAACTCAGTCGCGTCTACCTTTAACGCTGGATCCGAGGAACCTGTTCCATACACCCGGGGCTGGGGGGAGCAACCCGCCGGAGGCAAACCGGGTCACGACACCCGGTGCACCAATTCAGCGACGCGCTATGGAGCCACCTCGTATAAATACAGCTCCTCCTCGTTATGTATCAACACCTCCGTGTCACTTCTCCAACCCTTTAGAAAACCTCATTGCAGCGTCGGCTCGTTTGGCGGCTCTCCCAATGGAAGGCAACTCGCCAGCAGCAATTGAAACCCGGAGGGTGAGAGAACTACTTCAGACAGCTCTGGCCCAGCAGGATGCATACTCTTACAATCAAGACAGGATTCATTCAACTCCTTGCCCAAGCCGGAGCCCGAGTTACAATAGGCACATGGAGTGTGCAGAGATGTCAAGTAATGCTCAATGCCACAACCAGCCATACAGGCATGAGCCGGCGCGGGCTGGAGCCCTTAACTTGGCGGATCAGGAAAGGATTCGTCAAGAGGCGGAGCGAGTAGCTCAAATAGCGGCAGAACAGGCGGCTCACCAAACCTTTCCAGCTTATCCAGCAACCTCGGTTGAGGCAGGGGTGGCCACAAGAACCGGAGGCGTGCCTTGCTTGGTACCAGCCATACGCAATGAGCGGTTGCCAAAGGATTTCAAGGGGCCTCGTAAGGTGCCTAACTACACGGCCGACCTACAGCCGGGGCTTGGATTGAGAGTTATGAGATGGCTATGGAGCTATTGGAGGTGAGCGACGCTGCAATGGCCAAGTATTTTACCATGATGTTAGATGGAATAGCTCAGACTTGGTTGAAGGGATTGCCACCTAATTCTATCGGCTCATGGGCAGAGTTGAAAGCACGGTTCATCCAGAACTTCAAATACACATGTAAGCAGCCAATGTCGATTGTGGATCTAACCAATTGCAAGCAAGAGGATGGTGAATCTACAACCCATTGGGTGCGCCGGGTCAAGGAGATAATACATTCATCTGATAAGATGGATGCCGGGTCAGCAGTTTTGATGTTGGAGAAAAATTGCCATTTTGAACCTCTGAAGCAGAAGCTGGGGCAGCTCAAACATGACTGTAATGACATGGGAACATTGATGGCAGCTCTTGTCAACTACGCTGATTCTGATACCACCAAGGACCCGGTGTCTGACAAAGAAAAGGCAACGAAGGGAAAGAAGAACGGCAACGGCAAGAATCACCAGCATAACTCAGTGAATCAGGGAGGTAATAAACGTAAAGCTGATGAGTTTGTTGCTAATACTAATGCACATGGTGGTAATCAGCGGCGCAAGGGTAGACAACCCCCTCGATCGGGCGGGTCAGGCCCTACCCTTGAGCAACTGTTGAATGAACCTTGTCCGAAACACGCACCCGCGAGAAGCCGGCCATCCATCTGTGGAAGGACTGCACGATCATGAAGGCGTTTAAAAATTCAAACACGTTTGATGGTGGACACGGCCCAGGTGGCGGTTCAGGTGGCAGCGGCTTTCATGGCCCGGGCGCCGGTTCAAGTGGAGGAGGTTTTCACAGTCAAGGCCATCCGGGTCACCAAGGCGGATAATCAGCAACCCGACCAAGGGAATCAGCAGCAGCAATCCGGTTATCAGAGCAACCCGAAGCAGTTGAGTAGTGGACATTATCATGTATTTACTACCAGTTTATGCAAGAGGGACCAGAAGCTTCACAAGAGGGCCGTCAATGCCGTTGAGCCGGCAATTCCACGTTATCTACGTTGGTCAGAGCAGCCTATTGTGTGGAGCAGAGATGATCACCCGCCCCGGGTTGATAATCCGAATCACTTGGCTTTGGTAGTGGCACCTCAGGTTGGTGGATACAAGTTTACTAAGGTACTCATGGATGGGGGCAGCAGCATCAACATCCTCTACTATGAGACATTCCGCCGGATGGGATTGACAGATAAGAATCTTAAACAATCCAACACTGTTTTTCACGGGGTGGTACCAGGTAAGTCGGCATACCCACTTGGTAAGATTGAGTTGGAAGTGGCCTTTGGGGATGAGTATGATTCCAGAGCGGAGAAATTAACCTTTGAGGTGGTTAAGATCAAGAGCCCATATCATGCTCTGTTTGGGCGACCGACTTATGCCAAGTTCATGGCTCGGTCGCGTTACGTATATTTGCAGCTCAAGATGCCGGGTCATAAGGGCACCATTATAGTACATGGGAGCCAGAAGATAGCCTTGGAATGTGAAGAAGGTGATGCTGCCTATGCGGAATCTGTTTGTGCCACAAAGGAGTTAAAATTCTACAAGGATCATGTTGACCAGGCAGACATGACGTCATTGAAGAAACCAACAACAAAGCATGAGCCGGAGTTGAAATTCAAATCAGCCGATGACACGAAGATGGTTGACTTTGTACCTGGCGACTCATCCAAAAAGTTCATCATTAGTGCAAACTTGGATCCGAAATAGGAAAGCGCGCTCATCGAGTTCATCCGTGATAACCGGGACATCTTTGCATGGAAACCTTCAGACATGCCGGGTGTCCCGAGGGAACTCGCTGATCACACTCTTAACATTGATCCAAAGTTCAAACCTGTCAGACAGTTTCTCCAATGGTTCAATGAAGAAAGGCGCAAGGCCATTGGGGAAGAGGTGGCCCGGCTCTTGGCAGCCGGGTTCATCGTGGAGGTCTTTCACCCAGAGTGGTTGGCTAACCCGGTGCTTGTACTCAAGAAGAATGGCACCTGGCGTATGTGTGTGGATTACACAGATCTGAACAAAGCTTTTCCGGCTGATCCTTTTGCTCTCCCCCATATTGATCAAATCATTGATGCTACGGTGGGTTGTGCACGGTTGAGTTTCTTGGATGCTTATTCCGGTTATCATCAGATTAAGATGGCAGTCAAGGATCAAGAGAAGACAACTTTTATAACCCCTTTTCGAGCTTTCTGCTGTGTGTCTATGCCTTTTGGGCTTAAGAGCGCCCAGGCGACTTACCAACGGTGTGTACAGAATTGTCTTCGTAATCAAATTGGATGCAATGTTCATGCTTATGTGGATGATATAATGGTGAAATCCAGGAAAGAGGAAACCTTGGTCACGGACCTGAAGGAGACTTTTGATAATCTCCAGGTTTACAAAATGATGCTTAACCTGGCCAAGTGCGTTTTTGGAGTGCCAGCTGGCAAGCTCTTAGGTTTTTGCTGTCTAACCGAGGTATTGAAGCTAACCCGGAGAAAATCAAGGCAATTACATCCTTAGCCAAACCAACCTGCGTCAATGATGTTCAGCGGCTGGCGGGTTGTGTGGCTGCTTTGAGCCATTTCATAAGCCGGTTAGGGGAGAAGGCTATGCCTCTGTATCAGTTGATGAAGAAAACAGATGTTTTTGTTTGGAGCAATGCTGCGAACGTTGCTTTTAAAGATCTGAAGGCACAGCTGGCTGAACCGCCGGTCCTGGCTGCTCCAATTGAGAAAGAGCCGCTATTGTTATACATGGCTGCCAACTCACGGGCTGTTAGTGTGGCTATTGTGGTAGAGCGCAAGGAGGCTGGCAAGGAGCATCCGGTTCAACGGCCGGTTTATTATGTCACTGAAGTGCTAATTGAGTCTAAGCAACGATATCCACATTGGCAGAAGCTTGTTTATGGGGTGTTTATGGCAAGCCGGAAGCTTAAGCATTACTTTCAGGGACATCCCATCACTGTGGCTAGCTCTGCTCCTTTAGGAGACATTATTCAAAACAGAGAAGCCACTGGGCGAGTCGCCAAGTGGGCAATTGAGCTTGGTCTCATGGTTTGAAGTATGTTCCACGTACTGCAATTAAGTCTCAAGCCCTAGTTGACTTCATCAATGACTGGACAGAGATGCAGATGCCAGAAGAGAAGCCAGACAACACGTATTGGACTATTCATTTTGATGGGTCTAGGCAATTGGAAGGCTCGGGGGCTGGAGTCGTGTTAACTTCCCCACGAGGTGATAAATTTTGTTACGTGTTACGGTTGATGTTTCCTTGCACTAACAACGCAACAGAGTATGAAGCCTTGCTCCGTGGTCTTCAATTGGCAAAGGAGATGAGCTCGAGCCAGGTCAGATGTCTTGGTGACTCAGATCTAGTGGCTCAACAGGTATCTGGCAAGTGGGATTCCAAAGACCCTCTCATGGCGGCTTATCGCCGAGAGGTTGATGCTGTTGCAGGATATTTTAAAGGATATTAGGTGGAACACATTGACCATCAAAAGAATGAAGCAGCTGATGCTTTAAGCCGGCTGGGGTCTCAGTGTAAGCCGGTGCCACCCAACACCTTTTTGGATGTTTTGCATAACCCATCTGTCAAGTTGCCCACAGAAGAAGATTCGGCTGTTCCTGACCCGGAGGCGCAGTTGGTAGCGGCTCTTCATGTCATCCCAGATTGGACGGTGCCGTTCTTGGCTTACATGACCCGGGGAGAGTTGCCAGCGGATGAGACCCTGGCTCGACAGATAACCCGGCGGTCTAAGTCCATGACGATTTCAGATGGAGAATTGTTTCATCGCAGTGTTTCTGGAGCGTTTCAACGATGTGTTTCCCCTGAAGAAGGTCAAGAAATTTTTCGTGAGATCCATGAAGGCAATTGTGGTCATCATGCCGGGTCAAAATCTTTAGTGGCCAAGGCGTTTCGTCATGGTTTTTATTGGTTGACGGCTCACGCTGATGCAGAAGATCTGGTCAGTAGATGTGATGGATGTCAAAAATTTGCACGACGAGCGCATGTGCCGGCTCAAGAACTCCGGATGATTCCAATCACTTGGCCATTTGCAGTCTGGGGGCTTGACATGGTGGGACCTTTCAAAAGGTCTAAAGATAAAAAGATGCACCTCCTAGTAGCAGTTGATAAGTTCACTAAGTGGGTTGAGGCGGAGCCTGTGAGTAAGTGTGACGCAGCCACGGCGGTTCAGTTCATGAAAAAAGTTATCTTCCATTTCGGTTTTCCACACAGTATCATCACAGACAATGGCACCAATCTGTCCCAAGGAGCTATGGAAGAGTTTTGTTAGCGAGAGCACATCTGGCTTGATGTTTCTTCTGTGGCTCATCCTCAGTCCAATGGACAAGCTGAGAGAGCCAATCAGGAAATTTTGAAAGGGCTAAAACCCTGGCTTATGGTTCCTTTACAGCGAACACCGGGTTGTTGGGTAGAGGAATTACCTTCAGGGTTATGGAGAATCAATACTACGCCCAACAGGTCTATGGGTTACACACCCTTCTTCATGGAGCAGAAGCAGTGTTGCCTAGTGACATCCGTCATGACTCGCCCCGTGTGGCAGCTTATGTTGAAGCTAACAACAAAAAAGCCAGACAGGATGCACTTGACTTGTTGGATTAAGAAAGAGACTTAGCAGCGGCCCGGTCAACAATTTATCAACAGGTCCTGCGTCGTTATCACAGCCGCCGGGTCAAGTCCAGGACTTTTCAGGAAGGCGACCTGGTGCTCCGGCTCATCCAGGATCTGTCAGATGTGCACAAGCTATCCCCACCTTGGGAAGGACCCTTTGTGGTCAGTAAGAATTTAAACAATGGGTCATATTACCTCATTGACGTTCGAGAGCACAAAGACTCACGTAAGTCAGAGGAAGAGACCCGCCGGCCATGGAACATTGCTCAACTTCGGCCATACTACACCTGAGCCACCGGCTCTCATCATGTACATACGTTCACATTGTATATACTATGATAAGCAATAAAGTAAGATCATCGGTCTCTTTTCTTTTCAAAGACTATACATCTTTATTTTTTATTCACAAAAATGACTATTAAGGAGCTGATCATATTTGAATCAAGTTTAACCTCTTTGGTCCAGCTCATGATCGTATCCGAATCTAGCTACAAATTTCATGGTCACTTGGGGGCTTCCTGTTCAAACATAGGTCGTATTCGAACCAAAGAGAACATAACTGTCGTAACCCTCTTGATCGGCTCAAGGCCAAACTCACTTGGGGGCTTCTTGATCGTATCCGAATCATAGCTTAACCCCTTTTGAGTCCGACTTGGATCGTATTCGAATCAGGGTCGTTAAAAACCTCTCAAGGTCATTTGGGGGCTTCCTATTCAAACATAGGTCGTATTCGAACCTAAGAGAACATAGCTATTGGTACCCTCTTGATCGGCGCAACACCAAAGCCACTGGGGGCTATATGGTCGTATTCGAACCTTAGCTTAACCCCTTTGGTCCGGTTTACTGATCATATTCGAATCAGAAACCCCTAACCTTTTGAATGCAGAGTTAAAATTATGTTGCTTGCCCTTTAGTTTTTGTTGTTTCAATATTACAAATAAGTTAGCCTGGTTTTCTTCACTGGCTCAATTATTTGACAACACAGCCGCCCGGGTTATTCAAGCCGGTGGTTCAAGAATCCAAAGGTACGAGCTGCTAAATATATGATGATCATTGGGTATTCAAGAAGTATTAACTTTTCATACATATTGAATTATCAATTTCATCACCCGGGTTATTTAAACCGCCGATCTAAGGATCAACAAGGACAAGGTATGGTTCTTGCTCATACGCGCTTACCTGCTGCATTAATTCAAGAGCTATTATTAAACCTTATCTTTTCTTTGTATTTGTCTCTGCTATTTGTTGAGGTAAAAATATGGGCTGTAAATTAGGTGTTTTAAGCCCGTTTTAGTTCTAAACCGCCTTGCCAGCCTTTTTTCTTATAGTCACAGGAACAGAGATTTAAACATTGCAGAGACAAATGTTAAGCAATGCATACATTGACATCTGAAACACAGATTCACATATAAGTATTTTGTGCATGATGGCACAAGAAACATGCAGTGTTTTAATAGCTAAGCTATTACAAGGCTTTATAAGCCCATGAAGATGATCATTGTCCCTCCCTCGCTGGCTCAACATCTTGAATCTGCTAGAAGTTGGGTTTTGACCAGTCAAAGCCATTCATGGCGACAAATTCAACTTCGTCGTCAATCAGGCCGACCGGGTCAACCTCCGGGGCAAATGTGTCTTCTCTCACCGGAGGGATCAAGTCTGTTACTTTATATGAGGGAGGGGCCATCTTCTTATTATCACTATCAAAACCCGGCTGATACTTGTCCACATTGGTGTCATCTCCAAGGCTAGTCGCCTGAGGCCGGACTTCACGGACGTAGGCTATAAAGTCATCCTGATCAAAAGGAGACCCGTCCTCCTTCATGGTAGGATAGCCCCTTGCCACTCCGCCGGGTCTAGATCTGGCACCCAAGCCTTGGAGCATCTTAGGGCAGTCAAAGCTCCGGCTCGCGCGCAGGAGCGTTTCACTTCTTGGAACCTGGCAAGAAGGATGGACAGCTTCTTCAGGACGTCACTGATCCGGTTAGACCCTTGATTAGTAGGAGAGATGGCAGCCAGAGCTCGTTGTGCGCCGATATACAATTGTGCAGTTAAAGTGTATACTGCCTTCAGCTTAATCAACGGGTCTTGGTTCAGATTCTTACTTCGCAGACCTGCATATATTTTTTATAGAGTCAGTTGGCAGATTATACTCAGGTTTGACAAGAAAAATATACGAAAGATCAAATCAGGAAGCTTACCAAAGATAGCAGCGACCATCTGGGACACCCGGCCCTTCAAACCGTTCAGCTCTGTTGAAATTTCTTTCAAAGCTGTTTCGGCTGTTTCGGCTCATCGGGTCAGAAGTGTCTACTCATTTTCCCAAGTCTTCTCTTTGGCAGCAAAGCTGGTCTTCAAATTTTCCGTTTCAGAAAGACTTATTTGCAGTTTGGAGGTGGAAGATTTGATTTCTGACTCCTGACTCGCTAGCCGGGTCTTTGCGTCAGTCAATTGAGAGTTCAGTTTAGACAATGCATTCTGTGAAAACATTCAGATAAGTCAAGACTTGGTTTCAAATTCCAGTATCCAATTTCAAGATTCAAGTCTCAAGTACTTTACGAACAAACCACTTGACACTTGGGGGCTAATGTATGCCAAATCAAATTTTTACGACTCTACCAACATATTTGAAGTCCCAAGTCCTTTACAAAGTAACAACACTTGGCACTTGGGGGCTAATGCACGTAGTTCAGCAAGTCTATCAAGGTTAACCAGAGTGGTAAGTACTTTGAAGACGGTTTTAAATTCTAAAAGTACCGATTCATTAATGATCAAAATAAACCGGTCCTCAGGGACTATGGGTGGAGTTTTGTTCTATCAATATCAGGCAAAGATTCAGAGGTAAAAGTCTCGGCCTATATTTTAAGTCTACAGGTTATTCCGTTTCTCTCATAAATCTGAAGACTTCGGGGCTGAAGGAATATTGGTAAACCAGAACAACATACCTCATACTTCAACTGAAGCTGCTTGACCATCTCGATCTCAGACTCACGACTGGAGTGTACATGACCAAGATAGCCGGATAAGATATCACTGGCATTGAGACGATCATAGTTGGCAACTTCAAAGCGAACTTTCTGCCTCTCTAATGCTTCTTGCTTTGCTGTACACCGAGCCAGCACCGTCGGGTTCCCTGGCTCAACAAAGCGGCTCCCAGTAATCTGAACATCTTGAGCAGGTGGAGACGGCGGGTTGGTTGAGCTTGACGGTCCAGTCGTGGAAGGATTCATAGTGGCTTCGTCAAGGGACGGCTCCGGAGGATTTGCTTCATTGTTAATAAGCGGGTGTTCTGGAGCGTTAGCCAAGGGAGAAGGCGGCCTAGCCGGTTCAGATGCTAGCACTGACGGGTCTTCCGCCGGTTTAGCCACCTTCGATTTCTTGGATTTAGCCTGGCCACTAAGGAATAATATTGCAGAATTGTCAGCATAAAGATACAATTGAGCAACCTGGAAGAAAGGAGGAGTTCTGATTACCCAGGAGCAGTCTTGAAAGACGGAAATTGTGTTTGTGATGAGTCACTTGAAGAACGAGACACCTCCTGAAAAGATAAAGAAAAGAGTTAAAAGAAATGTAAGGGGCAGGATTCATTAAAATGAGTTAAAGACAGTAATAAATAAACCTCGTTCGGGCGTTTCCGAGGGGTTTGTTGAAGGACAATAGCCGGTTCATCTTCAATTCCAACTTCACGACGGCTTTCATGTTGCTGCCTTTTCAAATGAAAGTTGGGATCCAAGTGAGCTAAGGGGTTAGAAAACCTTACTTTACGGATCACTCGTCGAACTTTGTGTCTTGGTAAGGGCTCAGAGTCAGAGGAAATGATAGTTACCTCTACTTCCTCGGCCTGACTGGCCCAGTGTCATCCTAGTAAGGATCAGTGTCAATAAGATTATTAAAAAATTGGCCAAGGGAGTCAAGGGCTACCTCCGAGTCAGACATGTCATCAAGTTTCATTAAATCTTCAGCAGTGGTCTTCTTCTTCTTCTTCTTCTTCTTCTTCTTCTTCTTCTTCTTCTTCTTCTTTGATCTCCGGGTTGTTTTCTTGGCATTCATGGTGGCGAGTTTCGCCTTCTTGGCAGCTTCATGATCATATTTAACTTTCCAAAAGTCAGAGTTGGCCTACAAAGACAAGAGGAAGGATCAGTGATAAACAATGCGGCTGGACAAAATACAAAGGAAAAAAGGGGGATCAGCATATCCTTACTTCTGGTACCGGGTTAAGCTTACAAAAGGGACTTAACCCAACAACACTACAGTCTTCATATTGCGCATTTACCAGAAGGTTTGACATTGAAACAATGTCCTCCTCAGTTAGCTGAGCCGGGGTATGACGGAGAGAATCATCCGGTTCTCCACCATATTCATACATCAATTTTGAACTATGGCTTAACGGAATAATCCGCCATGAAATCCAGCAGCGGGTTAGATCGACTCCGGTTAAACCGTTCCCCAACAAACCTTTGATTCTTCTGATAGAGGGAAGCAACTTCTTGCGTTCAACAATGGTAAGTTTGTCTGGCAGTGCGAACTTGGAGTCAAGACGATCGGGGCGGTAACCCGGTAGTGGCTTCTCATTGGCGGGTGAGATGTCCTGACAGTAAAACCAAGTTTGATTCCAATCCTTTGGGTGACTTGGAAAAACTATGAGAGGGAAGACAGCACCCTGCCGGCGCTGAATAGAAATGCCTCCAAGCTCTAAACTAAGGCCGTTGGTGCACTCATTTTGTCGGTTCAGATAGAAGTATTCTCTAAATAGTTCCATAGTCGGCTCTTGCTGAAGATATACCTCACAGAGCACTTGGAAGTTACAAATATTGGATATGGAATTGGGCCCAATGTCCTGAGGATGGAGTTTGAAAAAATGAAGAACTTCTCTGAAAAACTTTGAACCGGGCGGTGAGAAGCCACGGTTCATGTGGTCAGTAAAGACGATCACTTCACCATCTTTTGGATTGGGTTGTTCTTCTTCCGGGTCAGGAGCACGATAAGACATGATGTTTTTTGAGGGCAGAAACCCGATGAGGAAGAACTCTTTTAAATGATCCTCAGTTATGGTTGAGGGGACCCAATTGCAGATGGTGGGTGTCTTTGACGGCATGATGTGCAAGGGACTGAAAAAGAAAAAAACAACTTGCCGGTTCAGTTTACGGCAAAATTAACAGTTAAAGGTTGAAGGTGTAAAACAAGTAACGACTGCTTAACTAAGGGCTAATGACATATACGGAAAAGAAAGCCGGAGTGGTAAGCCGCCATGACTACATATTTTCTCAGAAAGCAGATTTAGCTAAGTGTTGGCATAAACAAGTTTCACCAAGCTATCATTATTATTTTGGATCAAATGGCTATTCCAAAAAGGAAATATTCTAGACCTAAAAACCTAATACAGATGAGTTCGTCGGCTATAAAGAAGCATCTGTGCAGGTAAAAGGGATCTACTGATATAAAAATGAATGCCAAACAGCTACCGCGCGAGTTATCTCTCTTTTTTGGATCAAAAGAAGTTGCGGAGAAGATCTACAAGATGATCCATGGCGAACAAGTGAAGAACACTGAAGAACTCGCAAATCTAGAACAGATCTAGGTGCGTGAGAGAGAAGAAACTTACAAGATGTAGGCCTACCGTGAAGAGTCGCCGCGTTCTCTAGACGAACTCAGGGTGATGCAGCGGCCAAGCTTGAGGACGACGATGAGAGTTGCGGCGGCGGCAGAGCTCGAGCAGCGGCAGAGGTTGCGAGAGGAAGAAGATGAGGAAGAGAGGAGAATGGAAAAAACCGGCCGCGTGCCTATTTGTAAGGGCAGATCCGAACAGACGGGCGTGAAAATCAAGGGAGGACCAAAATAATGATTATCCAGCTAAACGAACGCCTCGATTCTTGGGAAGCATTAAAGATAAAAGATCCGTTGGAAGATGACGTCATGAAAGTTTTTTGTGTTTTCAAAAGATGACGTCACAGCGGGTCACAGAGTTTTTTCAGACAGAAGATGGATTTCATCTAAGTATTGAAGATTGACAAAGAACAAAGTTCAAAGTCAACCTGGGGCCTAATGTCGGGGATATTACTACCAGTATGACCCGCCCAGGAGGGGCCGGGTCAACCCTAATGGCGGGTTACATAAGAAGCCCAATATGCATTCAAGATGATAGTTTATTAAACATATAGAAGGCCCAAAGGCCTGGGGCCGGCTTAAGGCCCGTTATTGTAAACCGCCGTATGAAAGGAAAGACTTGTAAAGAAAGGCATGAAAAGGAAGTCACCGAGCCGGACACGATTATGAGCCGGCCGGGATCCTGTAGGCCACCAGGCGTCAACCCGTGTATATAAGGGGACGACCTAGTGGCGGTTTAGAAAGAGGACAACAGATCGATAACCAAGCCGGTGAGTTGAGCCTCTTGGAGATCGAAACCTCAACAATACCAATCCCAACTAGACGTAGGCTTTTACCTTCATCGTAAGGGGCCGAACTAGTATAAAAACCCTCTCGTGTCCTTTGTCCTGATTAACCACTTTATGCTTCCTAGTGCGATGGCCCTACGACTATGTCCTTGCTTTAGGACATCTGCCGTGACAATTCCACGACAGATCTCGTGGTAGACCAACTCTTGTAATCCTCATACTCATCAAGATCAATCAAGCAGGACGTAGGGTATTACCTCCATCAAGAGGGCCTGAATGTGGGTAAAACATCATGTCCCCTGCCTCCTGTTACCATCGACCTTAGACGCACAGTTCGGGACCCCCCTACCCGAGATCTGGCGGTTTTGACACCGACACCCCCTTCCCACATAGATATAGGTGGGGGGAGAGGGGAGCAGCCAGGATGCGCCCCAAGTAGGGCCGAATCCTACCTGGGATCCTACCCTGGCCGTGCCCCCTTCCTTATTTGCTCCTAGGAAAAGGGAAAGGGGGAGAGGAAGGCAAGGAGGGACCGAATCCCCCCTTTACTTTTATCCCCAAGGCCGGCTGCCATAGGAGGGGCGCGTCAGCCCCTTGTGCGCTGGTGTGCTCCCCTCTTTTGGCCCATGTAGCCCATTAACCTCCCGGGGGTGCCCGGAATCCCTTCTGGTGATTCGATGACTACCCGGTGCACTTTGAAACTCTTCCGGTGTCCGAATATCATCGTCCTATATATATATATATATATATATATATATATATATATCAATATTTACCTTCAGACCATTCTGGAGCTCCTCGTCATGTCCGTGATCTCATCTAGGACTCCGAACAACGTTTGGTCACCAAATCATATAACTCATATAACACTATATCGTCAAAGAATGTTAAGCGTGCGGACACTACGTGATCGAGAACTATGTAGACATGACCGAGACACCTCTCCGGTCAATAACCAATAGCAGAACCTAGATGCCCATATTGGCTCCTACATATTCTATGAATATTTTTATCAATCGAACCTTATGGCAACATACGTAATTCCCTTTGTCCATCAATATGTTACTTGCCCGATATTCGATCGTCGGTAAATTCATACCTAGTTCAATCTCGTTACTAGCAAGTCTCGTTACTCGTTCCATAATACGTCATCTCATAACTAACTCTTTAGTCACTTTGCTTGCAAGGCTTCTCATGATGTGTATTACCGAGAGGGCCCAGAGATACCTCTCCGATACACGGAGTGACAAATCCTAATCTCGATCCATGCCAACTCAACAGACACCTTCGGAGATACCTGTAGAGCATCTTTATGATCACCCAGTTGCATTGTGACGTTTGATAGCACACAAGGCATTCCTCCGGTATCCAGGAGTTGCATGATCTCATAGTCGAAGGAATATATATTTGACATTAAGAAAGCAATAGCAATAAACTGAACGATCATATGCTAAGCTAACAGATGGGTCTTATATATCCATCACATCATTCTTATAATGATGTGATCCCGTTATCAAATGACAACTCATATCTATGGTTAGGAAACCTTAACCATCTTTTGATCAACGAGCTAGTCTAGTAGAGGCTCACTAGGGACACAATATTTGTTTATGTATCCACACATGTATTTAAGTTGCCGGTAAATACAATTCTAGCATGAATAATAAACCTTTATCATGATTAAGGAAATATAATAATAACCATTTTATTATTGCCTCTAGGGCATATTTCTATCAGTCTCCCACTTGCACTAGAGTCAATAATCTAGTTCACATTTCCATGTGATTAACACCATAGTTCACATCGACATGTGACCAACACCCAGAGAGTTTACTAGAGTCAATAATCTAGTTCACATCACCATGTGATTAACACCCAAAGAGTACTAAGGTGTGATCATGTTTTGCTTATGAGAGAGGTTTAGTCAACATGTCTGTCACATTTAGATCCGTATGTATTTTGCAAATTTCTATGTCTACAATGCTCTGCATGGAGTTACTCTAGCTAATTGCTCACACTTTCAATATGAGTCTAGGTTGAGATTCAGAGTCATCTCAGTTGGTGTTAAAGCTTGCATCGATGTAACCCTTTACGACGAACTCGTTATTACCTCCATAACCAAGAAACATTTCCTTAGTCCTCTTTATGGTACCTAAGGATAATTTTGAATGTTGTCCAGTGATCTATTCCTCGATCACCATTGTACCCCCTTGCCAAACTCTTGGCAAGGCACACAATAGGTTTGGTACACAGCATGTCATACTTTATAGAACCTATGGCTGAGGCATAGGGAATGACTTTCATTCTCTCTCTATCTTCTGCCGTGGTCGGGCTTTGAGTCTTACTCAACTTCACACCTTACAATACAGGCTAGAACTCCTTCTTTGACTGATCCATTTTGAACTCCTTCAAAATCTTGTCAAGGTATGTACTCATTGAAAATCTTATCAAGCGTCTTGATCTATCTACATAGATCATGATGCCTAATATGTAAGCAGCTTCACCGAGGTCTTTCATTGAATAATTCTTATTCAAGTATCCTTTTATGCTATCTAGAAATTATGTATCATTTCCAATCAACAATATGTCATCTAGATATAATATCAAAAATGTTACAGAGATCCCACTCACTTTCCTGTAAATACATGCTTCACCGTAAATATATCAAAGCGTATATTCCAACTCTGAGATGCTTGCACCAGTCCATAGATGGTTCGCTGGAGCTTGCATAATTTGTTAGCACCTTTAGGATCGACAAAACCTTCTAGTTGCATCATATAGAACTCTTCTTTAAGAAATCCATTAAGGAATGCAGTTTTGACGTCCATTTGCCAGATTTCATAATTATAAAATGCGGCAATTGCTAACATGAATCAGACAGACTTAAGCATCGCTACGGGTGAGAAAGTCTCATCATAGTCAACTCCTTGAACTTGTCGAAAACCTTTTGCGACAAGTCGAGCTTTGTAGACAGTAATATTACCATCGGGCAAGTCCACCAAAGTCCACACTTTGTTCTCATACATAGAACCTATCTCAGATTTCATGGCCTCAAGCCATTTATCAGGATCTAGGCTCATCATAACTTATTCATAGTTCATAGGTTCACCATGGTCTAATAACATAACTTCCAGAATGGGATTACCGTACCACTCTGGTGCTGATCGTGCTCTGGTCGACCTATGAGGTTCAGTAGTAACTTGATCTGAAGTTTCATGATCATCATCATTTGCTTCTGCTCTAGTTGGTGTAGGCATCACGGGAACGGTTTTCTGTGATGTGCTACTTTCCAATTCGAGAGAAGGTACAATTATCTCATCAAGTTCTACTTTCCTCCCACTCACTTCTTTCGAGAGAAACTCCTTCTCTAGAAAGGATCCATTCATAGCAACAAAGTTCTTGCCTTCGAATCTATGGTAGAAGGTGTATACCCAATAGTTTCTTTAGGGTATCCTATGAAGAAGCACTTCTCCGATTTATGTTCGATCTTATCAGGCTGAAACCTTTTGACATAAGCGTCGCATCCCCAAACTTTAAGAAAGGACAACTTAGGTTTCTTGCCAAACCACAATTCATACGGTGTCGTCTCAACGGATTTAGACGGTGCCCTATTTAACGTGAATGCCGCTATCTATAATGCATAACCCCAAAACGATAGTGGTAAATCGGTAAGAGACATCATAGACCGCACCATATCTAATAAAGTACGGTTACGATGTTCGGGCACACCATTACGATGTGGTTTCCAGGTGGCGTAAGTTGTGCAACAATTCCACATTGTTTTAAATGAAGGCCAAACTCGTAACTCAAATATTCGCCTCCGCAACCAGATCATAGACACTTTATTTTCTTGTTACGATGATTCTCCACTTCACTCTCAAATTTGTTGAACTTTTCAAATGTTTCAGACTTGTGTTTCATCAAGTAGATATACCCATACCTACTCAAATCATCTATGAAGGTCGGAAAATAATGATACCCGCCGCATGCTTCAACACTCATCAGACCGCATACATCAATATGTATTATTTCCAATAAGTCATTAGCTCGCTCCATTGTTCCAGAGAATGGAGTTTTAGTCATCTTAACCATGAGGCATGATTCGCAAGTATCGAATGATTCATAATCAATTGATTCCAAAAGTCCGTCCACATGGAGTTTCTTCATGCGCTTTACACCAATATGACCTAAACAGGAGTGCCACAAGTATGTTGCACTATCATTATCAACTTTGCATATTTTGGCATCAATATTATGAAGTGTATCACTTCGATCGAGATTCAATAAACCATTCACATTGGATGTATGGCCATAGAAGGTTTTATTCATGTAAAGAGAACAATAATTATTCTCTGAATTAAATGAATAACCGTATTGCAATAAACATGATCTAATCATGTTCATTCTCAACGCAAACACCAAATAACATTTATTTAGGCTTAACACTAACCCCGAAGGTAGAGGGAGTGTGCGATGGTGATCATATCAATCTTGGAAACACTTCCAACCAAGGTAGTCATAGTCGGGATTTGTAGTCGGATTAGTTTTACTCAGACAGAGTCGAGTCGTAAGATCGAGTCGTGGAATCAAGGATTCTACTAGATTTACTCAAATAAGATATTTTGTATGCACACAAGAAATTTATATGGGCTCTATAGAGTTTTGACACTAAATATGGATCAAAGAACATACACATCAATGCTAGTTGTATTCCACTTCTTTTTATGGCTAACCTACCATGTAGCTCGCATGTATGGAACATATATGAGAGGGAAATATATAGAACATTTAAACCTTCAATGCATGAAATTTACTAATGTTATTTTTAGAGTGTGTGAATAGTCGATCACTTGTCTATCTGACCTACAATGCTAAACCTTGAAGGGTCTTGCTCTGCTTCTTCGATCAATCTTGATGCATCCTCCTTTTCACTCCAATTCCATATGTCGACAAGCCTGATCCTCAATTTCGATCTAGGGTTTCTGAGAGCTGGATCAAAGGTGTCTGCAGCTGAGCATTTGGACTTGGGAGGGGAATAAAGGTCCATGAGGTATATGAAAAGGGGTTTGGATGATGGCATACTATTTTCCTACAACTAAACAAATGGCTTAGATAAGTTAGTAGAATTGGATGTAGTCCATAGCATAGTCGGGATTGTACAGTTTTGTAAATGATTCTATGATTTGGATCACGACTCAACATGGATTCTACCTGATCCGGATTCATAGTAGGATTTGGATCGACATGCTTCCGTAGGGTCGTGAAGTCGTAGGATTCTAGCAGTGGAATCAGGATTATTACTACCTTGCTTCCAACACACATCGTCACCTTGCCCACTACCAGGCTCCGTTTATTCTGTAACTCCTGTTTCGAGTTACTAATCTTAGCAACTGAAGCGGTATCAAATACCCAGGGGCTACTATGAATACTAGTAAGGCACACATCAATAACATGTATATCAAATATACCTTTGTTCACATTGCCATCCTTCTTATCCGCCTAGTATTTAGGGCAGTTCCGCTTCTAGTGACCATTCCCTTTGCACTAGAAGCACTTAGTTTCAGGCTTAGGTCCAGCTTTGGGCTTCTTCACAGGAGTGGAAACTTGCTTGCCATTATTTTTGAAGTTCCCTTTCTTTCCCTTGCCCCTTTTCTTGAAACTAGTGGTCTTGTTTACCATCAACACTTGATGCTCCTTCTTGATTTCTACCCCCGCGGCCTTAAGCAATGCGAAGAGCTCAGGAATCATTTTATTCATCCCTTGCATATTATAGTTCATCACGAAGCCTTTGTAGCTTGGTGGCAGTGATTGAAGAACTCTGTCAATAACACTATCAACTAGAAGATCAACTCCCAACTGAGTCAAGTGGTTATGATACCCATACATTTTGAGTATGTGTTTACTGACATAACTGTTCTCCTCCATCTTACAGCTATAGAACTTGTTGGAGACTTCATATCTCTCAGCCTGGGCATTTACTTGAAATATTAACTTCAACTCTTGGAACATCTCATATGCTCCATGAAATTCAAAACATCTTTCAAGTCCTAGTTCTAGGCCGTAAAGCATGGCATGCTGAACTATCGAGTAGTCATCAGATCAAACCTGCTGGACGTTCATAACATCTGCAATAGTTCCTGCAGCAGGTCTCACTAAAAAAATGCACTTCCATGATGATACATGTTTGTCATAGTAGGTCACGTTTTCTATCATGCATGTACATCCATGACGATTTTATGACAGAATCAAGATAGTCATACATGTGCTGTCATACAAGTGTTCCATGACATTACCAAAATTATCATCACAGAAGTGTCCACTTCCATGACGATAAATGGCGCGTCATGGAAGTGTTTTCGTCAAGGGTAACTGACATGTGGCATCCACCGTAATGGGTCGCCGTTAACCTATCATGTCCGATTATGGATCCAATAACCCGTTAACAACCCGGACCAATGAGGATTTTCCACATGTAAAATTCTCATTGGCCGGAGGAAACAAGTGTTGCCTCACCGTTGGGACAGATGTCATCCATTCATTGGACATGAGGCGCCTATGATACATCGACACGTGGCACGCGCCTATGATATACTTCGGTGAAAAGGCCGGCCCATTTGACTTGGTCAAAAGGTAACGGGCCGGCCCATGAAAAGCCTGTTAATGGCATGTTCATATATAGCCCATTTACGACCCGCTAACTCACGGGCCGTTACGGCCTATCGGAATTAAGCCCAGTAGCTTCATCTAGGCCGTCCAATATGATTCCAGCCCATTGTAACTTCCGGCCCATGTATGGCCCATGATGTTTTTCGGCCCATACGAGGCCATTTGTAACTCTTGGCCCATTAACGGCCCGTGGTGAATCTGGACCGCAATGAATAGTGTATCGCTTTATACCCATTAACGGCCCATTATTCCATTGGGCCGTTTCCAACCCGTGTTATCTTTCGGCCTTCTCAGGGACCATTTATTCTTGGGCTCATGTCCAGCATTCGGCTACTTACGGCCCATTACTGGCCTTTTCTGCTTGTGGGCCAAATTTAGCCTGTGGTTACAATCGGCCCGTTCACGGCCCGTTAATCCGTTGGGCCGTTTTCATAGCGTCATCAAATACCGCCGATTAATGATGGCCCATGAATGGAAGATTTCAAATCTAGCCCATTTACGGCCCATAATGCGGTCTGTTATTGGCCCATATCTGGCCGATCAATCATACGACCCGTAGAAGGCCCATTGATGCTACAGCCCATAGAAGGCCCATTGTTTCTACAACCCTTAGAAGGCCCATTGTTTCTACGACCCGTAGGAGGCCCATGGTAACTACAGTAAATATGTAGCCCATGGTTATTGTGTCCTAGTTTAAAAACAATAGGTTATTGCGGCCACTAGCAAACCGCGGAAAAAGAACTGCACTAACTACAAGCAAAAAAATAAACAAGACACCATTGAAATAAATAAGCAAGCAACTTATGATAGGCTATCACATCTATTACACATATTACATCCACTGTGCATCAAAGTTCACCACCAGTGCAAATATAGGGAACAAAGCAGCATATCATATACACTGGTTGTCAAAGTTAGCGACCAGTGCAAATAAATGCCACAGCAAAACAAGTCCAGAATTGAAACCACTTCAAAAGAGCTCAAGAAAGAATATCCTGGGTACCCATAATGCTGGCAAGATGCTTAGCAAGCTTATTAACTTTCTCTTGTTTGGCGCTTAAATCCTCCAGCACTTGCTGTTGCACCAGAAAGTATGCATTTGAATTCTGCAGGGACTTCCTCAGTCCTTCGGCTTCCTGTCGCATAACATCTGATCGATGTCTTTCAACTTGAAGTTGAGACTCAAGAAGCCGAACTGATTCAGGCAGCGAGTTCGAGGAGCTGGTGCCAGCAGTAGTAGCTAGTAATTGGAACACTACATCAAGACATGACTTTGGGGTTGTCTCAGTGTCTTCAATATAGTTTTTACCACCTTTCTTGGAGATCAACATGGATGTCTCACTATCTTGAGCCTTATCTGCATTACTTCCTTTACCATTGCATAACGGGGTACTCTTCTCCAATATTTTATCCGCGTTCTAAAAGAGAAACAAACAAACACATCACAGGTTTACCATGTTGTATATGAAACTCATTTTGGTAAACCAGTTTAGTAGTAAGGTGGACAGGATAACAGCATGAAACAAACATATATCTATGTAGTATGGTCACTGTATGGTCTATATCATTCTAATTATGTTGCCAAATCAAGATAGAGACAGTTCGAATCATATCTATTCAAGACAAAGCAGCATAGACAGAATATAAGTGTGGGAAACTACACAACAATAACAACACTTGTAATGTGTATGGCATGAGAACATAACTGTTTATTCAATTGAAACTGAAATCAACATAGAGTAAGTTACAACAGCAAACACGTTAAAGAAACATGTTTAAAACATACCTGTTGCGCCATTGGAGTTTCAATTGCACCCTTCAAATTTGAAATTAGTTGGTATGAGTAAATACAGTGATGCAAGAGCAAAGTAGTATGAACCATAGCTACGGAACCTGACCTGAGAACAATTCTTCTTCTGCTTTAAGCGTTGAATTGGGGTTCGGAGTGGTGGTCCTCATGGTTTGGGCACTGTAGTTGCCTTACTAACTTCTCGTATTTGGGTGCTCTGTGGTGGAGACGGTGCTGTGTCAACTGGAACTAGGTTACTATCTGCTGGGGTTAGGGTTAGAAGGGGTGGAGCTGGTTCTCTGTCCAACTGGGTAGGGGTACAATCTGAGTGAGTCTGGGTTATGTGTGGTGGGGCTGGTTCTTGGGCAAGTACAACCATGGTTCTATGTGCATCGACAGGTAGCACAATATTTTCTGAAGACCATGTTTTTACTCACACAAATACTGCGATCACCCCCTCCAATTGAAATGGCTGATAAACAAGAAAATTAATTGAATGTATAGACATTGTAATATAGACATGTGCAATGGATAGTATGGAAGAAAACAGGGCATGAAATAATTCACATTTATGTTGTCTAACCAAGCAGAATAGCAGGACATAATTTCACATATATCATAGCTAATTAAGTAGGATATCATGACACAATTTCACATATTTGATGGCTAACTAAACATGATATAATGACATACTTCAAAATATGATGACTATGTAAATAGGATGACATGATATAACTATACGATGTGTCTATTAAAGTGGTTGGCATGCCATAAATCACAAACATGTTGTCGATGGAAACATGATGGCATGATATAATTCACAGATAGAATGACATAATTCAAAATATGATGACTTTGTAAACAGGATGAGATGATATAACTATACTATGTCTCTAGAAAATGGGTTGGCATGCCATAATTTAGATACATGTTGTCTATGTAAACATCATGGCGTGATATAATTCAAATATATGATTTATATACTAAGCAAGTGAGCATAGGGCAATCGCATATATGATGTGTCAACTAAGGAGATGGCATTCAATATTGTGTATATGATGTAAAAACTAAGCATTGCAATACAACATATGCATGATATGAGTAATATAACCCTGCCAAGTTTGAGCATACACCTCAGGGGGATAATAGGACTGGTCATCTGCCTCTGAATCCTCCTCTAAAGAGCTATCTGTAACCAGCAAGATATCTGCTTCAGTAGGTAGCATTGTCTGCTCT
The DNA here is from genome assembly GCF_018294505.1 of Triticum aestivum. Classification (NCBI taxonomy): domain Eukaryota; kingdom Viridiplantae; phylum Streptophyta; class Magnoliopsida; order Poales; family Poaceae; genus Triticum; species Triticum aestivum. The sequence continues at coordinate 122,164,154 of NC_057797.1, forward strand.
GAAGACCTTGTTTTCACTCCCGATTTCTCCATCACCAATTCAAATGGCTGATGCACAGGAATAACAGTTGAATATACAAACATTGTCGACAAATGCAATGAGAAATACAAAAAAGGACGACATGATATAATTCACATATATGACGCTTGGCTAAACAACGTGGCATTGCATAATTCACATATATAATGCCTTGCAACAAGATAGTATTGCATAATTCACATATATAATGTCTTGCGACAAGATGGCATTGCATAATTCACATATATGGTAATTAGACACTAAACAAGTGGCATTCACACAAAGCATGTCTAAACTAAGCAAATGACATAGCAATGCAAGATACCATACGCACGATATGAGCAACATAACCCTGCCAAGTCAGAGCATGCACCTCGGGGGGGGGGGGGATAGGACCGGCCATCTGTCTCTGAATCTTCCTCTGAGGAGCTATCCATAACCAGCAAGACATGCGCTTCGTTAGATAGCATTGTCTGCTCCTGAAGACCTTGTTTCCACTCCAGATTTTTCCATAACCGTGCCGAATGGCTGATGCAGAGGAAGAATAATTGAATGTACTAAAATTGTTGACAAATTTAATACGTAATAAAAAATGATGGAATGATATAAGTCACATATAAGATGACTGGCTAACCACGGTAGCATTGCAAAATTCACATATATGATGCCTGGTTAAACAAGATGGCATTGCATGATTCACATATACGATAAAGAAACTAAACATATGGCATTCACACAAAGCATGTCTAAACTAAGCATATGACATATTTGATGTATAAAGTAAGCACTGCAAGGCACCATATGCATGATATTACAAACATCAGCATGCCAAGTTAGAGCGAAGACCTCAGGGGGTAAATAGGAGTGGTCTTCTCCTTCTGAATCACCCTCAGAACGGTTATCTTCCTCTTGATTACAATCCTAAATGGGTGGAGGGGGGCTTCCTTTACACCCACCATGGAGCGATGTCTGCATGAAATTTTATTGCCACGCAAGGCTCGTCTCTTTTGCTCTACATGTTCAGTTCCATTGTGTACAATAACTGACATGCATAGGAAAATACCATAGTGAGATTATGTAAGGAATGCATGCACAAATCCAGAGTGATGGTAGCAAACTGTGGATAGACCCAAAACCAATGATAGCAGGCAGATAATAGCTTTAGTTAAAAAATGCAGATAATGGCTCCTTTACTGTTTGTTTGCACCCAACATGAAACTCATAGTAAACACCCAAGATTAACCAGATAGTATATAGATAGTACTGATTTCTGCCCCAATATGTACCCCACAACCATTTAAAAACTCAAGTTTCAACATTAGTTTGGACCTGACTCGGAGTCTAATAGGTGAACACGACGATAAAGTAGCATGTTGTCATATTAAGTGATGCATAACATAAGCAGACACGGAAGAGTGTGACCTCTCTTGCGGACCCATGTAGTCCTCAAGGTCATCTGCTCAGTTGATGATGGTAATGCAGTTGTCATGGCTGCCGGCGGCGGGGAAGAAGATCTAAGGCGACAAAAGACAGTCTGGAGAGCGGATCCCTGTTGTGGTGAACCCTTCCATCATTGGAGCAGCTGAGCTGGGGTGGAACACAGCGCAGCAGGAGCGGGACAAACCACACAAGGTTTTCTTTGACACATATCTATAACAGAAGTAATTGTGTAAGGGCTTGTTTGAATTTGAGGATTGTAACAATGCAGGGATAGGAAATACACAAGAATAGGATAGGAATGCACGTGCAAAACATAGAATTTAAAAACACAGGATTTCTGCCAATCTGGGTGTTTGGTTCACAAGAATTGGAAGATCACAGGATGCAAAGAAGCATGGTGAGATTAAGTCAAACCACAAGAAAATGTACAACTATAATGCTATTATGCTACTATCTCTTAGTCTTCTGCTTCATGAATAGGAATTTTAAAAGGAGGAAAAGTGGATATTAAAATTCCTACGTTTTTTCTTTCAAGGAGACACTAAAGGAACAAATCCTATAGTTTTCTTTGCTCCATTCCTTTAAACCAAATGCATGAATAGTAGTACCATAGAAAACTTTCCAATTCCTATGTTTTTTCTTCACTTTTCCTTTCAAGCACTGGTGATTCTAGTAGGCAGGCTTGATCAAGGAAAAGCCTACACTCAAAAAATGTTTTTGTGCTACTTCTACTACTTTGGACCCAGGTCACTGCCCTACTAGCTCAACTAGTAGACTGCCAGTGCGTTGCCACGGGCATTTGAAACTTTGTATTGGTTGCATGTAAAATTTTACATATATACAAAGATAGGCAATAACAAATAAAAATAATTGGAATCTAGTTCGCTTGCAATGTACTTCGGTAAAAAAATTGTAATTCGACCCTATACACCTGATGCACAAAATAAAGAAGGTGGTACACAAACATTGAACTCTTTATTCTGCAATGCATTACGAATGATAATAACACTTGAATGCCTTTTTTTAGTTCCTAAAATCGATTGCATCATGAAAGCATCTACATTGTTATTATCCATTAATTAAAATCAACACATGAAGGATTTTTTCATTTAAACAAATCTTTCAAGATGTTCCAACCAGAAACTTCATTGCAAAATGCAATTAGCTGGCAAACTATTACATAATATGGATTTAGGCGCTTGAAACCATACAATTTACCATTTAGAAAGTACTATAGAAAAACATGTCTTCTAGAACATGCTACTCCAACCTCTCTTGTGACAGGTAGATATATCAATCTTTGAGAACATTTATTGTTTAAAAATTCATTGGCATTTATTTGTATTTTTGAAAAAAAATGAATTTTATTTGAGTTATGTAACTTCATATTTGGTGTGTCAGCTCAAAAGGATTTTCACATAAAACTCAAAAGGAAATGGGTGTGTTGTAGTAGGAGATATGCCTAAAAGGGAAGCGAGCAACTCATATTCAAACACCAACCAACCGAAGAGAAACCCTAATTAGACATACACTCAGACATTAGCATCAAATATAAGGGTGAAAGGGTGAATGACATGCAACATCAATTGCAAATAAAAAGGATAAAACTTGCCCAGAAAATATACTCCCTCCATTCCTAAATTTAAGTATTTTTAGAGATTTCAATACGAACTACATATGGATGTATATATATATATATATATATATATATACATATTTAAGAATATAGATTCACTAATTTTGCTTCATATGTAGTCCACATTGGAATCTCCAAAAAGACTTATATTTAGGAACAGATGGAGTAGGTCACAACTCACAAGTTCACACATATTTTTCCTTGTATTAGCACAAAAGTCAAATAATGCATGGTAGGACTGAGGAGAAGGTCTATAATATTTGTCTTATCGGTTGTTCACTATTCTATTAGAGTGAGAGAGAGAGAGAGAGAATCGACACCCCCAAATTGTCTAGGCTATCTGAAAAACCATAACATATGTGAGAAGGAAATGGGTAAGGACGTCTATGGATAGCACGCCAGATCAGGCAAAAAAACACAGTTTTGTAAAATATTACAAAGCATCCCAAAGATATTGACGTTATGAATTGATACGAACTTAAATGCTTAATACAATCAACAGAAAAACTACCAGCATGCTTCTCCATTTTGAGTCAGTCCACCTATTGAGGCCTTCTTGATTAGAACATGCAATCATTCTATATAGCCTGCGAAGACAGGGGGTAAATGTCAATAAATAATGTACAAATAATAATTTCAGTTGAGTTGAAATGCTTAAATTGAAAACCAACAAATATATGCAGGCTTATTTCATACTGCTATTTTAATGAGCTCCAGTAACCTTGTTGTCAGCATCATAATACATCATCCAAAATCATCAATTGTTACCCCACAATGCCACACCCAAATTTGTTCTTTTCACAGACGAAACGCTGCTCCATTTTGCATGAAAATTGTCAAGCATGCTTGCGACACTAACACAAGCATCTATGAAAAATTTCAGATTTTTTTAAAATTCTACTGTTTTTGGAGCCAAAACGCCTCCCCGCATAGTAGACCGTGTTAGGTAGAATCACGAGCAAGTGAATCTCTGTTGTAAATTTCATTATAGACCATGCTTACATATTATTTGCCCGTACAATTAGGGCGGATCATGTGATAGTTTTCACTATTGGAATTGCCAAGTAGAGTTTCTTGGGAACTCAGTAAAGCCAAATAAAATCAGCCATGCGTTTGCCGAGTTCCATCCTCGGTAGAGGGACTGTTGGCAAATAAGCCGCAGCCATGGGTCGGACGCGTCGGGCGCATGTGTGGGTGCGCGTTGGGCCTGCCGGGTCCGCAGTGTAGGTCTGCATGTGTGCGTGCGTGTGGTGCCCGGGGTGCCCGTGTGGGTGGACACCATACATGTGTGTGCGTAGGCCATGCTGTTGGCGACCTGGGCGGGGTGACTGCGTAGGTCTGTTGCGGGCTTAACGTGGTGAGCGCGAGGGGGGGTGCGTCGTGGGCGCGCGGAGCGGGCCGGACCAGGCGGGGTCGTGGCCGAGCATTGGCCCGGGTATAAGACCGCCACGGTGATCGTTGTAACATGTGTGGGACGAGTTTGTTGCTTGGGAAAAATACCGTTCTTGCGGTTGCATTCGTGCACCCGAAATTCTCGCCGTGTCCACCGTGTTCTTCTTCTTCCTCCCCCTTCTTCTCGGTTCATGCCAGAGCAGGAGAGTGAGGTGCACAGATAGAGAGAGTGGTGAGCTAGGGCAAGGCTAGGGTTCCAACAATTGGCATCAGAGCCCGGTTTCGGAGGTGAACGCCGGCGGCCATGGCACTCGTACTGCACGATGGCGGTGGTGGTTCGTTCTCGCTGCCGGTCCCACCGCTGACCACGACGAACTACACCTCCTGGGCGATCAAGGTGGAAGCTTTTCTTGGTGCCTAGGGGCTGTGGGGGTGGTCGTTCTGATGGAGGGCACGACGATCGACGCCGACAAGAGAAATACGACGCGGACGATGCTTCTCGGGGTGCTGTCGGCGAAAGTGCTGATGCCGGTGTCGACGAAGCCCACCGCGAAGGAGGTATGGGACTCCCTCAAGGTGCGCTTCGTCGTCGCTGATCGAATGCGGGCGGCCCGTCTCGCGTCACTCCGTAGCGAGTTCGAGCGGCTGCGGATGGCGGACGACAATGACTTGGACAGCCTACGCGGGAAGCTTGGCACCATGACGACGCGCTATGCAGATCTGGGGGCGGTGCTCGACTACGCTGCGCTCGTGAAGAAGATGTTGGACACGGTCCCGGACCGCCTTTACCCCGCCGTCACCGGAATTGAAATTTTTTGCAATGTAGAAGAGATGGTGTACGAGGAGGCTTTGGGGTGGCTCAAAGCATTCGACGAACGGATCCGGCGTCGCGGGCAGGACGGGGGTAGGCGCAACGGTGAGGAACTCATGCTGACTGCTGCACAGTGGGCAGCTCAGCAGCGTCTGCATGGTGGAGGCGGCCTCGACCACGACAACGACGGCGCGGGCAATACGACACATTGGGCGGCGGAGGCAAGCGGTGCGGACGCTGCTACAGCTGCAGCGAGCGCGGCCATTTCAAGTGCGAGTGCCCCAAGCTGTGAAAGGTGCCGGCGGCGGAGTGCGCGCTCCTGGTGGAGATCGGCGACGACCTCGAGCTTGGAATCCTCTTAGTTGCAGCTTAGGGTGTGAGTGTTGGCCAAATAAGCCACGGCCACGGGTTAGACACGTCGGGCGCGTGTGTGGGTGCGCGTTGGGCGCATCGGGTCTGCGACGTAGGTGTTTGTGTGTGTGCGCGTGCGTGTGGTGCATGTGGGTGCCCGTGTGGGTAGACATTGTATGTGTGTGTGCGTAGGCCATGTTGTTGGCGATCTAGGCAGGGTGATCGTGCAGGTCTATTGCGGGCTCAGCGTGGCGAGCGCGAGCGGGAGCGCGTCGTGGGCACACGGAGCAAGCCGGACCAGGCAGAGTAGTGGGTAGACGTGCGGGTCGTGGCCCAGTGTTGGCCCGGGTATAAGATCGCCACGGTGATTGTTGTAACATGTGTGGGTGAGTTTGTCGCTTGGGAAAAATACCATTCGTGCGGTGGCGTTCGTGCGCCAGAAACTCTCGCCGTGCCCATCGTGTTCTTCTTCTTCCTCCTCCTTCTAGGTTATTGCCAGAGCGGGAGAGTGATGTGCACAAAGAGAGAGAGAGAGAGAGAGAGAGAGAGAGAGGGAGAGAGAGAGAGAGAGAGGTGAGCTAGGCCAAGGCTAGGGTTCCAACAGGGACTAACTAAATTTCTACTTCTTAACTGGCAACATTTTAAGGACATATAGTTAGCTTCAGATTCAGATTATAAACAAAATAATGTTGAAAGAAACATCAAATCACCACAATTTTGGAAGGCAGCCTTTACACGGAAATATCACATATATTTGTTGAAATGAATGATCATTAAACTCCATAAGATTTCTGTCCTAAGAATATCTAAGACATGAATCTAAAGAGCAACAGTAACTGAAGAACAACAAGCACCTGAACACCCTCGATGGTGAGACTTCAGTTGAGGTTGGGATGTGCAGCCGGGAACTTCCAGAAGTCAAACATCCAAAACTGATCCGTAGAAGGACATGCATAAGCAAATAAGAGTAATCTAAAAATATAAGGCAAAGATATACCCCCAAGCCATCTGCACATGATCCCACCCGTAGTTCTTCCACTGTCCCTAATCTAATTCCCAACTCCAATAATCAGAGGAATATGAATAATACCATGGACAAAGATTGATTTAATGTAAATGAAGCACGAGTGCAAACATTGATCTATTATCAACAAAATAATATGTACTCCCTCTGTAAAGAAATATAAGAGTGTTTAGACCACTGTGATCTAAACGCTCTTATATTTCTTTACAGAGGGAATTACGAATGGGTTAGGTTCACCCATAGGATAGTCAACCATCAACTACCAACTATGTCACCAAAGTTGTGTGTGCATCAACCATCAACTATGAAAATGCATGATTGATCCTAAATTCCACGCCGCATGAGCTCTGACCTACTTGTGTAGTTGGTTCATACATGCCTCTATATGATTTTTCCATGCATTATCACATAACTTATGTCACTTTGACACTCCCAAAAAAGAAGAAATATTCAAAAAAGAAGAGGTGGGCCCCTGTTCGTGTGCGTAGTGCCATTAGAGGCAACAATTCTTCTTCTCTTCCTCGATTAGTGGCAATATATACAGTAGGTGGCTCAGATCCGATTGACGTGCTTCTGTTTGTTCCCTCCTTTTCGAAAAGCACACTCGCTTTGGTCAGTCAAACAAAACATATATATCTTTAGGATAAAAAACAAAAGATAGATCACATCAAATAAATAGGCAAGCATATTTAAGTGGCCAAAATATGCAAGTTTTGAAAGAATTGGCAGTAAAAAAGCCTCTCCCGCCGCACTATTCTATGACAGCAAGGAAAGAGCAAGCAAGTGAATATGCATACACACATGCATGATGCATCCATTTCCTTGCCCTACATACGCATTGCCACTGTTGCTCACCCATGCAGTGGAGGGCATAGAACAACGGCAAGGAAATCAATCCAACCGCTCTGCTCACCACATAAGACCACATAAACCTCAATGATTGGAACTCGGTGTGTGACAGATGCGACGAGATTCTCCTGCTTAGTTCCAATCATCTAGTCCATATATCTCTGGATGTGTGACAAAAGGGTGTAGGAGGCATGGAAGGAGGCTGACGATGGCGGCATCAATGACGTGGAGAAAGAGTTAGGTAGGGTTTCGCCGCGGCAAGCGGGGTAGAATAGCGAGGCAATGGTGGATGTTGGTACTAGGAGGAGTCCAGCTGGCGTTGTGGTGGCGACAACGTCGCAAGAGAGGAGAGGAGGGAGACGTGAGCGAGCGAGGAGGTTGAATATGTGTGCGCGCATATTCTAGGCGTTGGACCAAAAAACTGGACAACCAAAAAGAACGATGGAGATGGAACGTGCGGGAGAGAAAGGCTGAGGAAGGTTTGACCTGCTACCGCCAGAGCCGACAGGCATCATGTAGTTCGCCGCCATAAGGCCTTGATCTGTAGCCCGAAGACTTTAAATCGCTGCCTCACTGAAGCCCGAAGATCGGCGATATGGAGCGCGCCATGGCGGATGCCTTGAGAGAAGATAGGATGAAGCGAGGGGCGAGGATATTGATGCTACCGTGGTAGGGGATAAGGCGAGTGGCGAGTGGCGGTGGGTTGATGAGTAGATTTGGTAAGTGCGATTGATTGTTTTGGTAAGTGTGGGAAGGCCAAAACATACCATTATGGAGGATTTGAATGATGAATCATCATTCACCAATTTTCTTTTAATAATAGAAGATTTGGTTGTTAGGAAAGGTTAGGATCGATGCATTAGGAAAGTTAAGATTTTATCATTGATTGTCATGAAACTGGATTTCATTGTTTGGTAAGTGCTATCGGTTCCTGTCCATTTAAAAAGTTGCTAGTTAGGAAAGTTTTTATTAGACGATGAAATAACCAATGTGAAGGGGTGGCGGTGGGAGGTGAGACAAAAAAAACCAGACGAAAAAACCCAGTGAAAATAAACCATGAAGACTATTCACCAACTGCTCCATTAGGAGTAGAGACTCCCAGGCCCATCAACAAATGCACAGCTCAAACGCGCAGAGATAAATAATGGTGGCGTTAAAGAGAGTCCATCACGGATAGCTAAGTTGCCTGGTACCTCACTGCTTGTCATATAAAAGATACTAATCATATTTCATGTTACTACGTGTGCTCAGTGGACAATATATATAACATGTAGAGTAAAAAAGAGATGCAACAAGTGTACAACCTCTTTGGTGAAGCCATGTCGATCTCAGCGTGATTGGGTTGGTCGGTGTGGATGCTCCGGCTGACTTGGCTGTCGGAGGAGGGGAAGAAGATCTTAGGCGTCTGGGGATGGAGCCCAGGGTACTGCTCCTCTGTGATGGAGGGTTTCGTCGTTGGAGCAGCTCCGGTGAGTTGTACGACGCCGAGGTTGAAGAAGGACAAGAGAGACAACGTTAACCTGAGTGGAATTCTAGTAGCATCTCCAATAGATGACGCAAAATACATAACCACAAAGTGTTAGATGTAAAATACATCAGCCGCTCATCTCTGCACTTAACTGTCGAAACTGAATTTAATTGTCGAAACTGAACTTAACTGTCGAAACTGAATTTTGCTGTTGAAACTGAATTTTACTGTCGAAACAGAATGCACTAGTAGCAGAAAAGCAGTAGCAGCAACAATGCTTGGAGCAGCAGTGCGTGCGAGAGCCGGGGCAGTAGGTCGTGTAGCAGCATCAGGGTGAGGCTACACGTCAGTCGACTGACTTTTTCCTCTCTGGTCAGTCGATTTTCCAGCTGTTGGATACGAAATCAAGGGCCTGCAGTTCATGTTCAACCTCGACCCCCCTGAGCCACCAGCCACCACCGGCCAAACCACCGCCCCCACCGCCCGTGGCCGGCGGTGCGCCGCCCTTCCCGCCCCGAAACCACTCCCCACCGCCGGTCCGCCGCCGCCCCGGCCATCCTACTAGGCCCCCCCATGCCGAGCTTTTCTCCGGAGATCCCCACGCCACCGCCCCACCACCATCAGCAACCACCGCCCCCACCCTGAACCCTAAGATAGATAGTGGGGTACCTCTCCAGC